>NW_009970726.1:8858796-8870102 GCF_000747805.2 Chaetura pelagica | reverse complement strand
AGGGAAAACACTGACTAAATAGTTTCCTGAATAGACTCCTCATGCCCCTGATTTATTTCTTCTAGTCTTTTTGTATTTCTGGCCATCTCTTCCCAGACTGAGACCAAGACTTTCTGGCCTCATTTAACATTTTCTGCTGTAAAAAATATGAGATTTCCTATCTTTGGTCATCCTCTTCACCTTTCACTTGATCTTTTTCAATCTACTAGTTCATTTTTTGAGATGTGAGAAGTACAGGTATTCCTGACATGTAGGATCACCACAGAAATACATATTTTCTTTAAAATAGCAGCAAACTTCTACTAGGAAATTGTTCTTTGCTGGTGTAGAAAGGCTTTGCAGGAATACATTAGTAGCTCTTGCTACACAGTGACTGGTAAAGTCAAAGAACAAATACAAATTTTTGGTATTTCAACCTGTAATATCCAGTTGTCCATCCATGTGCCAGAAAGCTGTGAGAACGTAAAAAAAAAAAAACCAAAACACAAAACCCAAAAAAAACCTAGTGTATTTATTTAGATAAAACTTCCTGGTTCAAATCACAAAAATAATAATAAAAAAATATCTCCTACTACTCTCCATTCTGTTTCCATCTTTCCAGAAACAGTGATCATCTGCTTCCAGCTATTAAATATATACTACAGTAGATATCAATGGATCCTTTTGACCTTCTTGTTCATGACTGGCTATAATAAAAATACTTTGGGAATCAAATAGCATTAAACACAAGCAAGGTTATGTATGTCCAGAGAAAAGTGAGTAAAGAGAGAAAGAAGAAAACTTGTCTATATTTTCAGACTTTAGAAAAAGTTTGAGTTTTAACTGAAAGTATCTCTTATTTATCAGTTTGTCCAGACTCATTTTCCAAACCTAAATTGCAGTTTCTGGTTTTCTTTATATTGAATTACACCAGCTTTTAAGTTTTCTCTTAATGTTTTCTTTGCTTTTGCTAATCGTCTCTCTTCATAATTTTAGAAACTTCTGCTATGTCACTGTGAAGTCTCCTCTTCTTAAGTGACAAAAAAAGCTGAATTTCTTTAATCTTGCTTCACAACTAGTATTAATTTAGCTTCTTTCACTTGCACCTCACTAAAGCAATTATATTCACTCGCTTTCTTCTTAAATGCAGATGAAAATTAGGATAAAGGCGGTAAGGATTTCTTTCCCCATTTTTTTTTACCCTAACAATTCAAATTAACTAGATATCTTTTCATTTCTTCCTCCATGACTCAGAATGAAACATATACTGTATCTTCAAATTAGAAAACTGTAATCTCTAGCAACCTAAGTACAGTACTTAAATGACCTTAATATCTCCTTTTGTATTTCATAAAGCAGTTGTTGTTCCCTTAACAGAGTTTCATCCAACAAATTTGGTATCAGGCTGTCAGATACCCTTTTTGAAAGCACTTATGCTTTTATAACCAAACTTTTATAGATTAACTTTCCAGTGATAACCTGCACAGCACTCACATTGTAATTAGATTACAGTAATCTCTTTAGTGCTTTCTCACTTCTTTGCTTTAATTTTTAAATACTACTAAGCCTAATAGGTCTATATCCTCCCTGTTCCTGTGTAGAACAGGCATGTAGAATAAACGTCTATAAAATCTAATTGAGAACACTTCATGTTTCAACATGAAAAATGTAGTTTATACTTTCAAAATGCTTAACTGCCATAGTCTGCTTTTGCAACACTCTTGTTTCTAAAACACCTAGCAAAGTTTCACTAATAATCCTTTGAATGCTTAATAAATTTCCTCAAATTGGAAGCATGAGAGTATAACATCTAACATTTGACATTTTGACATTTACAGTTATCTTTTCCATAAAATGGAATTCAAACATTTTTTGTGTTGTATAACCAGCTTTGAAAAGTGTTTTATTTGTAGAATATAGCATTTTTCAAAACTCAGTTTAAGAGCTTTTATTAAATAAATTAATTCACATATGTTTTTGTTGAAAAAACAAAACAAACAAACAAACTATGAAAAACATAAAACTATTTTTCCAGTATATTTAGATATTTTATTTCTGTTACACAATTTAGTGGTACTTTACCACATACCCATTGCTATCTCTCTGCTGCTAAATGTAAAATTTAATGAACTCTGACATTAAAAAAAAGTTAAAAAATGTCTTGACAATTGTCTTTCCCACAGAAAATAATTATTAAGCCAAACAAAATCTGCCTGCCTCAGAGAGACTTCTATTTCCCCCCTTATTTTAGAATATTTATGAAAACAACTTTGAAGTTCTCAATAACTGTTTTTTTTTTTCCTGTAAAGAGAGCTTGAAAAATCTTCTTAATAAATTTAAAGTAAGAAGTTAAATATCAAAGGACAAAAGAGAAAAGTCATAATTAAAAACCAGTTTGAACTATATGACTAAGGCAATTTTGTCTGTGTTAAATGTTATTAGCTGAAGGAAAATTCTGACAGTTCAACTAGTTCCCTAGTTTGGAACAGTAAATAAATCTTCATGTTTCTCATGTTCATGCTGTTATGATCTAGACCTGTTCAGTTGCTCTTTGTAGAGCTAGGTGTGTATTACATACACAATAACTATTTCATGAACATATGAGCATTACTCTTACTATTATTTTCATACTTGGATTTAATTGAAAAATTACTATGACGGGGACAGATATTATAAAGGACAGCTGATATTCTATAGGAAAGAAAATAACTGGCATCATATCTCCTCGTTTTCAACTGCATATACATTTTTTTAGATGTTTAAATCTTCCCATGACAATTGCTAGAAAATAGTTGAATATTTTTTTTATTTCAATAAGTAGACAGGCCCCAACATCCATTTCCTATTTCAGATTTTTCTTGTATGTAATTATGACTTTCTGAACAGAGCAAAGTAAAAAAAGTTACAATTTTATCCTGAAACATGCTGCCCAGAGAGCAGACTCTTTTAGAAAAGTTCTTGGAAGCTTAGCAGCTACAGATCATACAAGCAATGCATGCCAAACCTGTACAGTTTGGGTTGGTTGTTTTATTTTCAGTTAAGGTAGTCCCACATTAACACCAGTTATGGATCAGTGTCTGGTGCACGAAGATCTAGACAAACTGGACAAAGACACAATTCTGACTTCAACGGCTTACAATAAGTAGAAAGAGATAGAGAGTGTTTTTATTTGTAAATGTGAACTTGAACTTACTTTTGCCTATTATTAATGTTTTGTCAACATCAAAATTATCACATAGGGACAGGCATTATATCCATAAGTCAGTGAATATCTGCTAGACTCATAGAAATCCTCATTTTGACTAAGTGACTTACACTAAAATAATAGAACCGGAAACACCATTCATCCTTGCTGGGGTTTATCACTTCAGTCCCGCTGGTAAGCAAGAGAGGCTGTCAGCTTTTCTAGTACAAAATATTAATTTACATTAGAAAGACTGACAAACAATAATAGTAATCGTAATAGCAATAAGAATTATAATTATGAATAATATTATTCAAATTGCCTAAACCTAGTGTGACAAAAATCCAACTTAGCAACAATGAAAAAATAATCTTAGAATTTCTACAAAAAAAACCAGCCCAACTGAGGCAGCCTTTAGGCATTACCAGGCTCTCACTTGTACATGATCCCTCTAGCCGGTACAAGCAAGTCCACTGACACCATACCAGGACAGTGTTTTTTTGAGCTGAGAGACTGAAAGAGAGAATCAAGCCATAGCCCTCACTGAGCTGCATTATAATAACACTCCAATATGCTCTCCTTGTCTGAGTAATTTTTTTCTGTTTGCTCTTAACAAAGTCTTGAGCCTTTTCATGTCAGTAGTCAGTCTGTGGGCTTTGACTGCATTGAGTCAAAGCTGGTGTTTAGGAGTTTGAGTTTGGATTTCTTGCTTTGTAATGAGTTTCCAGCAATTTATAGAGGCGGTAAGTACAGAAAATTTACCTCAACAAATATGCCTATGCTATGTAACCCATTATGTTCCAGCCTGAAAAGTATCACTGAACACCTTATGTCCATTTTCCCTTCAGCTCTCTCATTTCTCTTTTAAGCGTGACTGATGATTTTGCACAGCCCTGGTACGCCACATGGCTGAATAGCATCTCACCCTGCAGAGTGCACATAGGACACAAGCACACTGCTCCTTTAGCCAAAAGTCTCCATGGGAATTATATTCCAAAAGAGACAGTTTCTGAAATGTAACGAAATATTTTTCACATTCACTGATCAGAAGTGTGCAGTATTTCACATTGCAATTCTGTCATCTAATACACAGTTTGGCATTAAGTTGAAGCAATATTGTGGTAAGGGTAATTTCAGTGGCCCTAGTTCTATTTCTTGTGTATAACTGCAATATATTTTTAACTTCCAATTTAACTTAATAGGAACTAATTAGTAGAATCATAGAATCATAGAATTTTAGGAGTTGGAAGTGATCTCTAGAGATCATTGAGTCCAACCCGCCTACCAGAGAAGGATCACTCAGGGAAGGTCCCACAGGAACCTTCCCAGGAGGGTTTTGAAAATCTCCAGAAAAGAAGACTCCTCAATGTCTCCGGGCAGCCTGTTCCAGTGCTGCATCACCCTCACACTAAATAAGTTTCTCCTCATGTTGAGGTGGAATGTTCTAGCTTATACCTAATGTTCCCTGTCCTATTACTGGGCACCAGCAAAGAGAGACTGGCCTCTTCCTCTCAAGACCTACCCCTCAGATATTTCTATAGGTTAATAAGATACCCTCTCAGCCTTCTCTTCTCAGTACTGAACTAGTAAAATCTAATTAGATGCCTATTAACAATGTCTGAATAGCTGTTTTTTTCTGAAATCCTATTTTGGTGGGTAGCATCTTAGAGTAAAAGCAAGTATCCCTGAAATACATAGGACTGTTTTAGTATCTGCTACTATCTATCGTTAGGCTTAAATGTCACTGACATGACCACAAACATTAAAAAGCCTAGAATAAGGCTTCCTGCTTGGAAAAAAAAAAAAAAAAGTGTTTCAAAAATGTATGGGTGCTAATGATTTCTTCAATTTCACTACCATTCTGACCAAAGTTGTTCATATTGTTTGAGTTTCCTCTCTCTCATTTTGCACAAAACTCTGTTACTGCTGCAGAAAAGGCCACTTTCTCCTGTTTTATTACCTGTAACATGTCCTCAAGAGAGTATAATTTTAAAAGGTTTCAGAGAGGAAATAAATTCCCCATATAGTTTGTTGGGTTTGTGGTTAGTTTTTTTTTTTTACAAAGACCATTTGTGGAGTGGCAAAAAAAAAAAAGAAAAAGATAAAAAAATGTTAGTTCTAGGTGAGAAAACAAAACAAACTTAAGATGCTCAATCTATACAAAGTCTTCTATTGCTGCCACCTGTACAACATTTTTTTCAGTTGATGTTGGCTGGTTTGGGGTTTTTTTTGTTTGTTTTGTACTTTTTTCTTCCTGTTATAATGTCTTTCAGTTCTGCTCTGTATTTGAACACAGCTAATGTGCAGCTATTGTTTCACCAGCTTGAGCTAGCACCTATTTGATGCTTATATTACTGCTTCATAGCTAAAGGGCACCTTTTTGAGACCAGGTGTCTCTGACTGTGTGTGCTGTACAGCAAAGTGCTTGGTGGATTGTGCTTGTGCATGTTCCACTGGGAGCTGTCGACCACCCATATTAAATGTCAGTGATGGTTAAATATATGCAAAAAAACACACACACAAAAAAAAAATAAATCAGGAAAATCACACACTAGATTCATTATTTTGTGTTTCACATCTTCTTTGACACTGCAATTCCAAGAATCTATCAAATGTTTAGTTTTTTTAATTTGTAGTTACTTCAAAATCCACTTATTTTTGGATACCACTGAAGACAGTAACAAAATTAAGTAATAGTATACTGTGTCTGTGCTGTATAGGGGGAAAAAAAAAAAAAGTAGGAGAGGACATGTGAGAGAGGTTAATTTTTTTTTCAGTTTTGCGCATTTACCATTTCCAAGTTCTTTCACTGAGGATATTTTCAGTAGGTGTTCTGCTCTGGATGATAGGTTTATTTCAGGGTTATCTGATGTATTGTAGAAAAAACCCACAGACATTAGTTCCAGCATCCAGATTTCCAGGAGGACTGCTGCATTTCTAGGTACATGTCTAGACTTTCAATCACAGCTCCTAGCCTCTGTTGTAATGGAATTTCCCTTTGTAAGTGATTCCATCTGACTCAGAGTAGTGTCCAGCAGTTTGAAAAGGCTGTTAACATGAGGTGACAATCTTGACGTGTGCTGCCTCAGTTGAGGCAAAGAAACAAATCATGCAGAGCTTAAAAGATCGGAGACAACAGCTTGAATTTTACATAGAAATTCAACTGAACTGAAAAAAACTGGAGAGGTTGGCTAAATGAAACTCATGCTTCCTAGGTGGGCGAATGTATTAAAAGAGTTTTGTTGTTCTTACAGTGTGTGTAGTAAATTGAGCACTGTGCAGTCATGCAGTACAACACTCCTAATGGCTTGGACACATCCTTTGAAGACTACACTTGACAGAAAAGATGATAAGTGCCAGGATAAATGGAGGTTTAATGAAGCTTTTAAGCACTAATGACAATGGGTTTAATTCCATAGACATGTCCAAATTTACTCCTTCCCTTTACTGTATGTAAACTTCTATTAAGCTACTCCCTGTCTACCCAGAGCTTTTAAGCCCCGTTGCTCCTCAGCAGGTGACTGACGTGCACACAGCTCAGATACAAGAGATGTAGACACAGGCATTTCTCATAATCTGTTTTGGCAACCTGCCTTCCACTATCAGTCAAAAGACACCAAATGAAAAAATGAAAGGAAAACATGTTCTGATTAATAAAATGTGAGATATTGCTGATCTCAGGACAATAATTGTCCAGGACACCCACCCTGAGATCTTCCCAAGAAGAAGATGATGGAACTATCTTATCAGTCTTCAAACCTCCCTGCCTGTCCCCTCTCATGTAAGTAAGGTGGTTCAGTGCTCTCAGCTGGTGAGGCTCAGGGCATGGGCTGCTTTCTGCAGCCCCATGTGTTGACTATAAAAGCAAAGATAATTGAAATTTCATAAATATACATTAAAGTATATAAATAAATAAACATAAAATATAATTATAATTGCATAAATAGGATCAGAGGAAGAATATTTAGGTGGTCAAATACATAAGGACTTTACGTTCAACCCGCCATGCTGCATTGTAAGGATGTACTTGGGCCATAACACCTGTAACAGCTTTAAGGAATGGATCTGGGTGGTATGTTGAAAGCAAAAAAATGTGTTGACATCTTTAGCCATTCTTTTCTTCATATTCTGTGAGACAATGACTAGCCACAAGAGGTCTCAACCTGCTGACTTCATTCCTCACTTATGGCTCTATGCAAATGGATGTAAAACATACTGGACAGTAATACCTTGGTTTGTCTCTATCTGTTCAGATTTCTGAATACCCAAATTAGCAAAGACAACCATCCCAGTAGGCATGTAAGTGTGAGAAGAGCTTTAAAGAGGTATATTTTACAAGTAAAGTTTAATTTTATGTTGTTTTTGTTATCTTATGGAATTCTGAATATTTTCTGCTTCTATTTCTTGAGAATGGTGTCTTTAGCAGCAGTAAGCTTGAATCAAATGAAGCTGGAGGCCTAGAGAACTACACATTGGCAGTGAGGGGGGAGGGGGCAAATGTAGGTGTCCATAAAACATCATGTAACCTGTGAGGAGTTACTGACGCTGGTTGAAAACAAGCAAGTCCAAAGCAATGTGTGCCTTTGGACAGAGGTCAAGCTGTGAGTTTCTTCTACTGTGACACTGATTCAAAGCGAACAGACATTCAACTGCTTCTGTGGTCTAAATGTGCACAGATGAGTTGCCACACGCACACTTGCCGAATGCCCAGGGTCCTTCACAAATCTCAGGGATTCATGAAGGGTGAAGCCAAATCAAAGATATTGTGAGAGTGATTCCTCATGAAGCATTTGACTGTGGCCACAAACTCTATTTGTGTAGTGATTACTTTATTTATTCGTGAACAACTGCAGTCTAATTGTCTTGTCATAAGAAAAGATAGAAAGTGCAGTTTTGCTGACTTCAGTTACCAGCAGAAGTGACAGAAGGACTGTTTCTCTCCCTTTCACTGTCTGATCAGCTACATGCCTTTGTAACAGCAGTATCCTTCAAAACCAGTAAGTCATATTTGGCGAAAGCAATTAGGAATTTTGCAAGCTACCGCTTGAGGATTCAGCTTTCACCTCTAGGTCCCACCATCTTAAGAATGAAATATTGAAAACAACAGTGAACATGACAGCATGGTTTTTCCTTGGCATAAGAAACAGCATTTCTGTATCACATGCAGATGTTGAGATTGTTCTTTATAATTTAAAATCTTACATCTCCTCTACTTTAAGCCCAGGGCAAGGATACTTCTTTCATGCTAAGTAAAGTGATTCTTCTTTATAAAAAAGTATATGGGGCTCTAGCTATTCTGTATATGTGAAAAATGTTTACACTAGAGAATAATATAGAACAAACTGCAGCAAGATATTAATTTGTCTGTGCCCAGGTTAAGGTGTGAACAGGAAAGGACAAGTATATATATGTATCAATTGAATATAATATATGATTGAAGTGCTCTCATTATAAATATACTATTAATACTAACAATATTCACATATTTTTATATTTGCATACTTTTATAATAACTATTACATACATATGCAATGTATTTATTTTAATTCCTTAATGAAAAAAAATTCTCCTTTCATTAAAAAGCAGAATAGCAGGAAACCAAAAGAAGTTATGTTAGGTTTTGTACAAAGAATGAATAAAAATATTCCTTTCTAAAGATAATACGGGGAATGATGGGAACTAACAAGGTAAAGCAGATAATCTATGTCTTATTTATTATACCAATATGAAAGGAAGTGTTTCAAAGACTATAATAAGAATCAATGTATCCAGAAAGTTTTTGCTGGAAAATAATAATAAATATTAAAATAATAATAATAAATTCTAACAGTTAACTGATCCAGAGGAAGTTTCTATGGAGTTTTGAAAAACCTCAGTTTTGCCACTTGTTCGCTGCCTTGTGTGCAGAACTAAATTTCCAAATTAATTTACTTCAAACTGCACTTTATAAAAAAATAATATAAAACACTTCACAAGAAATCCTTTTGAAGGTTATGTGGGGCTTCTTTGTGTAAAAAGTATGAATTTTCAAATAGATTCAAAGAAATTACATTAAATTTCACTGCATGTACCTTCTGTGAGAATGGACTCTACCAGGATGAGGATGGAATCAGAGATTACTTGGAGAATTTGAAGCACACAAGTCCACAGGACCCAACCAGCTGCATCTGAAGGTGTGAGAAAACTTGTGAATGTCCATGTAGGGCTGCTTTCTATCGCTTTTGAAAGGACTTGCAGACAGGGAAAGACAAATGTTGCATGTTCTTCAAAAAAGTCCAAAAGGGCAAAGCAGGGAACTAAAGGCTGGTCAGCCTCCCTTTGGTTCCTGGGAAAATCATGGAGCACTTCAGCCTTTGGCTTCCTCTTCTGGTTATTACTTGAGTTGAAATTTTTCTTGGTCTTCTTAGGCAGAGTTCTTAAAAAAGGCGAATTCTCACCTGATTAAGAAGTGAGGTCTTTAAAAGGGATTCTATTAATTTCTGCACATTGGGTATCTGCCTGAGGCACTAACCATCCAGGATCAAGTTGCTGAGCAGTTTTCTGAGAGGAGAGAGAATAGCAGCATATCAAAAGATGGGGGGAAAAAAGTGATAATCCAAAACTATCTCCCATAAGATTCCTCAGTGCCGTCAGGGACTGAGTATTTCCAAATGGAAAGAAGGATGGACAATGGAAAAAATTGCCACCTCTCCTGGTGTTTCTCATGAGGGACACATTTTCTTGGTGTCTTTCTTCAGTTTGAAAATATTCTTAACAAGCAGGTAATCACTTTATTCGACACACAATATGAAACTAAGGTGCAAAACATGATGGTGGCAAACAGGCAAGTACAGAGCACACTGCAGGCCTGCTCCCAGCTAGGACTGCCCTGAGAATGCAGGATGACTGCCCTCCAGCTCAGTGAAATATATGCAAAATAATAGAAGTGTGGGCTGAGCTGCTTGAGACAGGTTTTAATGGCCATATGGTAGTGCTTACAGCAGCTCACTCCCTAACAGGACACACATACAGTCTTTACTGCATCTCAAGCTTAAATGCATGTTTTATACCATGTTTTTTCGCTCTTTTTAAATCAGGGCAGTTGAGTGTAAGTCCAACTTGCTACCTCAAAATGAGCAAAATTGGAGAAACCATAAAAAGGCTTCAAAACCAAAAGGAATTCTTTTTAGAAGATTGCAGAATGCTTTATAAGAACTGCATAGGGCCTCTCTTATTAAATGTCATAATAAAGGTTCATTGATTAGAAGAAATTGGCTCTATTGGTCATAATAGCATCTCATTGATTGAAAAGCATTGCATGTAATGGTTTCCTCCAAGGCAGCATCTGTTATGTATTAACCTTTCAGCCTTCAGAATCATGGGATATGAATTTCTTGCTCAAACTATTGGTCAGATGACCCATCCATGACATTTAATAAATTGCAGCTCTGCACATAGTTCAGGATTTCATAAAAACAAGGAGAAACACATTATAAAAAAGGCCCATTTTTCATGATGCATGGTACAACTGAGTCCTTTATGTTAAAACAACAAAATCAACTAAAGTCAGTGTAAAATCTGTTTTATTAAAACTACCAAACAAATTTTAAACTAACCATCCAGGCTTTAAAGGTAAACAGCAGTGTAATGATTGACTTTTCAATGGAAGAAAATCTGGCATGTTTAGTTTGTTAGGAATAATCACAAAAGGACAATGCAGCTTTGGTTTTGATCTTTGTACTGGTGAAAATTATTTAGTTACCTATCAAACTTAAATAAACCATAGTGTATGTACAGGGCTGTAGGAATACATTCATTTATGATCTCCTCTACTGTAACTTTATTCTCTTAATATTAAAAAAAATATAATAACAAACTTAATGCTACGGTTTATTATTATTATCAGAATATAAGAGAAAATTTCTCTTAGTTTAATAAACATAATAAGGATAATGTTGTTATGGAGATTTGACTGTTTTCAGTCAGTCTTTAAAATATGTTTTATATGCTCATTTTTCATTCTGTATAGAAGTTATTTTCATATCTTAGATTGATATCTAAAGAAGCTTTCCCAGGAGTGAAAACCTGTGTGAGATGGAAGCTTTTATTATTAAATGCTAATTTGTTTTCTCATCTAATGACACATGGTTCAAGGCAATTCACT
>NW_009970726.1:8842092-8858686 GCF_000747805.2 Chaetura pelagica | reverse complement strand
GAACAGTTGTGATACAAACAATATTTTAACCCTTATAGGTAATTGTGTTCATGACTATAGAGTACAATAACTGATACAAAACTATGTAGCAAACTAATTATTAAAATGGTTTATTACGAGGTCAGCCAGATGTTTCAGTTCAGGAGCTAACTAGAGTCTTGTTTAATAAATCCAACAGTATGCAAATAGCTGGTAGGTCACAGATCAGTGTCTGACTCATATGATGAGGTTGTAAGTGGTTCAGGAATAAGAAGAAAAATCAAAACTGTGGTGTTAATGTACGCCAGTGCCAAAAATCAGTGGCAAATCCCAGGCAGTGTGGACAAGAAGGAAAAGCAAAGCAAAGCAAAAAAAAAAGCTAAAACCAGTGTTATGTAGGAAATGTCAGAATATGAGAAAAAAAAGGACTAGAAGTCCTAAACAAGGAGGTGGGAGGAACAAAAGCAGTGAAGGACTAATGTACCCTCAAGGAGGGTCTGTCAGTACAACTTCTTGTCAAGTAGATTATCTATGTGCAGCATAGTATAAGAACAGCTAATACCCAGCAAAGCATCCAAGACTCTAGCTGGCAGCAACAGGGTGCTGAGCTCTTTTAAAATCATAAAGTATAAGGTCCAGACAGGCAAAAGTATTTATATCCTTAAAGTGAGATTTACCCTAACCCTAATGGTCTAATAGTACTACCGGAAACTGGTGCTCAACTACAACCTGATGATTTTTCAGTCATCTAAACTCATTAGATTACACATGAAACTTTTGTGAATGCTCCAAGTTACTCTCTACACCTAAAATCGTTTCTTGAAATGTATGAAAAATTTGATCATTGCATAAGCTTAGTCAGGACCCAGAAATTAGACATTTCTCTTACAAATCTGAAGATTCAAATTCCTTAACAAAAGCAATTGCAGTAACTATATCTTTTTTAAGAAGTATAGAAGGCTCAGACTTCGAGAAGCTGCTGGTGATTCCCTTGTTTTGTAACTGTCCAATATGGAGTGACTGATTCTGTATCCTCCTCTGCTTTTTGGGCTTCAGGTCCACATATCTTACCTGTGAGAAGACTATTGCTAAAGCTATCAGCCTATAGTGTAGTCTGGATAAAGGTCTAGCACACACACCAGTCTGTTATTCATGTCATACCAGGCTTTATCCACTATACAGAATATATTTAAAGACATCTTGTGCCATAAGAGCATCAGAGGTGTTTGTTTCTCTGTGTGTTACTACTCAGAGTGCTCACCTGAGGAGGTCAAGGCTGTGGGAGTGAGTTGACTCCAAGAATAATGTAGTCATACTTCACAATGACAGTTTCAATTAAAATAAAGAAACAGGTTTTAGAACACAGAATAGAACTGAAGCTTCCTCCTTTATCTTACAGCTTATATTATCTTCAGAGGTGTTTTTTCACAGATGTTTTGAGTACATGAGAACAGAGGATAGAAGATGGAGGGAGAACAGATATCATCTGGATAACATAATGGAACAAATTCTGTGTCATCACTGACAAGATGAAGATTTGTTGGAAATCTGCAAATTATCTAGTCTACCCAATTTACATGTTTTTAGTCACTACTTAGGGAATTCATATGTGTCCAGAGAGGAACTTTTACAAAATAGTAGGTGTCACTTCCCTGACTACTATGCCTTTCATGCAAGTAGTTTCATTCCCTTAGAAAGTAAGCAGCAGTGTTATATGGTTTATACAGCCCACAGAAAGAAAAAAAAAAAAAAAAAATCCCTATCCATGAAGTCAAGGGGCTACAAACTCCACACCTACTCTTAGAAAAAAATCACTGTGTAGCTATAGGAGGTAACAAGACTGGAAAAGCCTGATTTTTCCCTAGAGCTTGACGTATTCAGGAAGAGAGGTGGGGAGGTCTCTAGATTTTTCTAGATCTCTCTGAAGTTTTAAGTACAGATTTGGAGATATTCTAATGTATTAAAATTGTATACATGCCAAAAGATGGGATCTAGAACCACAATCCTGATATTTCTACTTCCATATCCACTAATCCAGAAGCAAAGCTTTTGCATACTCCAGTATATGTGAATATGTATATTTATGAATGGTAAGCTACACTTATAGTTCTGCCTGTCCAGTTACTCTCTTTCAAGACAAAGGATGATAAACACATGTATCATGGTCCAGTAGTGAGTATATGTTTTCATAAACAATGAAAATAGTTCATTTTTTTCAGAAGGATCTAGTTCTTGAGTGAATGCTATAGAGGCATATTATAAGGTAAAAGTTCAGTACTGTCTTTGATGAAGTGATTTAACTCTTTGGGTTTCCAGTTGTATACTCACATAATTTAAAATGGAGGTTCATAGAATCAGAGACATCTACTTGTCCTAAGCCAAGAAGAGGATCTCTGGGGGTCATCTAGTCTTGCATCTTCTCCAAGAAGTTCTATTGAGAACACTGGTCAATAGACTGGTGACTTTGACTTACCAAATCTTGGAAGGATCAATGAGTAGGGATTGCTCAACAATTCTAGATAAACTGGTGTCATACAGACCAACCTTCCAAAGGAGAAAGTTCTTCTTAACATTCAGCAAGAACCTCCCAAGTCTCAAGAAATTATCATGCCCTTTGTTTTGTCACCATCACAAATGAAAAGAGACTAGGTACCCATGGGATATAATTAGACACTTATGCCCACTATTTCCATTGGAAAATAAAATTCCCTTGGCCTGTCCTCATAGGCTGTGTGCCCTAAGCATCTTGGTGGACTGTTCCCTAAAAAAGACATGCCTAACTTATGCACAGGTGTTATTGAATTATGGTTGTTTATATCAGGTTAGAAGTCCTGAAAAGCAGGCAGATTCAATCATTGTATAGCACTTGAGTGAATTTTAACATAATTTTTGAGGGGGCAAGGCAGATTGGATTCCTTTCATATATTTGATATTTTGTCACCTAAATCCTTTGATAAATTGCACACAATAAAATTGTGTTAGCTTCCACTTAACATTCAAAAAACTGTCTAAATGGTATTCAGGCAAATTAAACTGGTTTGCCAAAATTACCCAGCTCCTCAAAAAACTCTCTCCCTTAAAAAGACAATCTCAAACTCTAGGACTGCCATATACAATTGCCTTTCTCGCTAGGAAAGGGTCCACAGTTGTGATCAATATTTGCTGTCAGGGAATAGTCCTTAGAGACTCAGAGATTTATGGGTTATGAGAGCTTGTCCCTGGTTTACTAAAGCTCCTTGTAACAGTAGTCAGCTTTATTACACTTCTCCATACTAGATATCTGCATGGAAAATCTTATATTTCAGCATATATTCAGAACATCCTGTTTTCTACATTCAGCTGACTGCTCACTTAACAAGTTAACATTATTATTTGTACTATTAAATAGCCCAGAGGGATCACTAGGACAGCATGAAAAATACAGTTCTAGCAAGGAAACTGACATCCAGATTGACTTCACATTACAAAACTGAGGCTGTGAAACACTTCTTTATATATTACAATCTCTTTGACAAATCCTTAACAAACCTTAAGATGTTTTGGGCAATCACTTAGTACTATATTTACTAGAAACCAAATCTCCACCTCTGGGATGAGCAGGTCAACTCTTGTTCTAGAGAACTGCCTAAGAAGAGGCCATGCAGTTTCTAAATGGCCAGCACAGAGAAGTGAAAGAGAAATAACTAAAGCACAGGGTACAGCTGTACCAAGGCAAGTCCAGGACGTGGGACATTTGTATCATGTGGTTAACAGAGTTCAGGAAGATAATGAAGTGGATAGACACCCTGGAGACATCAAAGGAATTCTGCCAAATTTGCGGGTTGCTTTGGGAAGAAACTTCTGTGCTCTCTGGTCTGATTTCAGAAATATGGCCCCCAGGTTTCAAGTCAGAAATAAGCATTAAAGATAAGTAATTAGAAAATATAATGTATATATTTTTCGTTATTTCGTATATACGTATATTCGTATTTTTCTATATATTTCGTAATTTTGTGTCATAAGTACTTTCTTGTGAGCTGTTACAGATGTGAACAAGTCAGGTTGTGCTGATACACACATTTACTGCACGAACTTCAGGAAGTAAATGGAAACTTGGATTTTTTTTATTTTTTTTTTCCCTGTCACTGAAAAAAAGAAATTTCACTTGCTGAATATAAAATTTGAACATTGTAAGGGAATGTTACAGTAGGGAATTCAGAAGATGGGTGACACTTCTTTGTGTAGAAATACAGATGAGTAGGTGAGTCTGTCAACAAAAAAACTTTTTCAAGGTCCAAGCAACACCACAAGCTTAATTTTCTTCCTTTGTTACTGTTATGTACCCTCCAACTTCCTCTGCTATGGCTATGTATATTTCTTTGCTGTGGTCAGTCCTAATGAAAATGCATGGCACAGAACATGTCAGTGCTATCTATCAAAAATTGCCCTTAAAAAAGAAATAAAAATTAAATCCACTTCTTAAGGATAAGACGAACAAAGAAGAAATAAGTTTCTCAGATGGGAAATAGTAATAACTTTTAAAAGTAAAAGGACAATTAAGATAATCTCGTAACTTCCAGCATAATGTGTCACATGGAAACACAAACAGTAAATTCTGCACTGACCCCATCACTTCTGCTTTGACTGCAGGTCATCATTAGAAAGAAAATAAGTCAAAAGTAAAAATGTCAATTACTGGATTATATACAACATCCCAAGGTAAATTGTTCACATCACTAAATCATTTCATTGTTATATATTTTCACCTCATTTCTAGGGTGAATGTGACATGTATCAGCTTTCAGTTTCTGGATCCTTTTGTGTCTTTTTTTCTGTTAGATTAAAAATTAATCTGCTATCTAAAATATCTTTCCCATGTAAAACAAGATTAAGTCATCTCTTAATCTCTTAGATAAATGAAACAGATGCAGAGTTTATTTATTTTATAACAGGATTTCCAGACCTTGAGCATTCTTGTAGGTCATTTCCTGAATGCGTTCCAATTTGTCAACATCATTTTTAAAGCGTGGATCCCAGAACAGAGTATTGTATTACACTGACAGCTTTATGACTGGACCATAATGGACTATCAGGAGGCATTCAGATACTTTGGCTGTACATATGAATGACACATTTTTTGAAAAGTAAAACAATTGTGAAAGTTATGCTAAGAACTAAATCAAAGGTCGGTCCTGGGTTTACAACAGTTGGGGTGCTTAACTAAGACTTGGGTTTGAAGCTGTGGTTTTTGTGGAATCTAAATATAATCTAAAAAACCCCAGTCCCTTAGAATCATTAGCAATTGCCAGATTTTACTGGCTTTTAATGTTTTTCCTGACAGAGTTTACCAAAGTAGTAAGAATTTGGTTGGGAGGGCAGTGAATAATCTGACCTTTGTTTCTGAGTACGGGGTGAAAACAATGAATGATGGAAACAAATTTTCTAGAGATATTCATGTCTGTGAGGAAAACAAATATTTTTGGTGTTGTTTATGTGTCTGCATCAAAGACAGAAAGAATAGGACACTGAACATGTATTTATTGACAAAAAGAAGGAATTTTTTTTTCCCTTTTAATTAGTGTTTACAGACATTTTTAACTCACATGAAATAATAAATTCTGAATAAGACTGAATGCTCCTAAATTTTAATTTTTATTTTTTGCAACTGTAGGCAGCACTTTTAACAACCGTAGGTCTTCTCAAATTAATAACTGCTTTTAGAATACCTGCAAGTTACAACCATGGACCTGGGTGACTAATCTATTCAAGTCATGAAGTTGTCATGAAGTACTGGCTCCACTCACTTGCAACTTATCACTTACCCTCTGATTTTCAGAGAAACACAATGCATTTTACTGCAATGATCATGCAGGGAATTTTGCAATGCTTACTTCCAGCCAGCTCTAATCTTTCAAGACCTTCATGTCCACTTAGCAGATATATCCTCCAGGATCTCTCTCTGTTTCACAGATGCTGGGTGAAATGAAGCAGATGTTACATGGAGCACATAATGATGTGCCTTGTCATATGGCATCACCAATTCCATATCACTCTTCCAAAGTGCATATCACTGACATTCTTAGAGGTCCTTAGGGTAAGGTTAAATGCCTCCTTTATCTTGGCCATCAGCCCAGTGAAAGGCTGTGAAGTGCAAGGCATCAGGGAGTGAACTAGGTCTTCAAAAATTACTGTCTCACAACTCTACTTGTGCCCCTGTCTGCAAGGCAAAAATGTTTCCTTTCTCGTTCCAACAAGCAGGCAGAAGGGTGACAGTAATCTGATTTTATATATAGCTATTTGCAATGTAAAGTTCAGTGTTTGAACCAATTTCCCTAGAATTCTTCCATAGCTGTTGAATATGTAGTCTGTAGAACCAACAGTTCTGGTCTCCACTTCTTCCTATCCCAAAGTACGCCTGTTAAAGAGGTCATGTATTCTGCATCCTAAAAGTGGACATGCCTTATTATAATTTTGACTAGAGCCCAAAAATTTTAGCCAGGACATTGTTGTCTACAAGCAGACCTTAAGGTAGGATTCAGTTATCTAGAAATAGCCATCTAGTGCCTATTAACACTACTGGTCAAGGTCTGTATCATAACTTTCAGCCCCATAAGGAAACCTTCTTTCATGTGACACTGCATGTCTCTCTTTGAGCAACTCATACTCCTAGCGTTACCAAAAATTCATTCCTCAAGTGCTGGAAGATACAGCCTCTGCCTTTCTTTTTAAATAGCCCACCATCAATGATCACAGTGAACAAGCACTTCTGGAAGTACTGTGGGAGAACACACTCCTGTGTTGGTAAAATCTTTGGACTTTTGTGAAATCAGGAAATAGAAGAATATCCAATCAATACCTCCAACATGAAAATTTTGTTCCTACAGGTACAGACAAGACAACATCACCTTCTTCAATGCATCATAAATTGTTTCAGAATTTCTAGCAACTAACAGCAAACATGGTAACAAAAGAACCAAAAAGTGGTAACACGAAATGTTTAGGTGGTGTTGCAATATGCTTCTTGTCAGTATGTAATTATTTCTAGTGGGACCATAAAGACAGTGGCCTTCAATGTTTTGGATTTCTGCCACTTTTCAAGGTCAGACCAGACCTCACTTGTGCCAACAAGTGATTATAGTGCCAGGTAGTCATGTTTTGTTTTTTACTCTCAGTTGCAGTGACCCTGGGCTGATAGTTTACTGGTTGTGATAGGCTGCACATAGTATGGTACAAGAAAGGATATAAAAGGCTGAATTTGGAAAAGAAAATAGAGGCAATTGGAAGTACCAATTGTAAAAGAATCAACCTTAAGACTGTGTTACAGAGGTACTAAGAGCTTTCAGTTCAATAACATTAAATCAGTGCAATTAGTGAGAACAAACTGGATCGATGTAACATCTTGGAGAAGACACGGCCTTATTGTGTCATTAATAGAAAAAAAAAAAAAAAGAAAAAAAAAGAGAGAAAAAAAATCCTTTTGAAAGAACTATTCATGTAACCTGAAAAGGAAAAATACGTAATTGGATAAAAAAATTCATGTTTTTGTTCTTTACCTAAAAGGTTAGCAATAAGTGGTGCAGTAATCATGTAAACACTCGCAGAATTTGCCATATATTAGTGCCAGTAATTCTACTTTTATTCATTCTCAGTTGGCATCCAAATAAATATGGGAGAATACATAGGATACTTTTTTCAACTAATAATTTTACATAGTTTCAGCACCCTCCTTCTCTCCTTCTCCCTGTTAAAAGCATTTTGAAACTTCTCCTTTCAAATGCAGATTCAGTCTACTATCTCAATATTATATGCAGTATTTTAATTTTATTTTATTTTATTTTATTTTATTTTATTTTATTTTATTTTATTTTATTTTATTTTATTTTATTTTTTTAATTAGATGGACATTTAAAAAGGAATCCAGTAGGTGTTGCCAACTGGTATTACTCACAGTTTTAACATCTGAAGATTTCACATGGCAAATGGCTGTTCTTGCCTACAAAACAAGAGATTTCTTCCCAAAGGAATAATTGTCTTTGGAAATTATTCTGGGTACTGATTTCTTAAAGCTTTAGACATGTAAATGTAGGTAAAACCATCTATTTTCTGTCTGGATCTTGTGCAGAAGACAGACTGCTCTCTTGACCAGTATTTATGCTTGTGTTCACATCCTGCATCACTGCAGACAGCTAATAAGTTTCACTGCCAACTATGCTTTTTATAAACATAATGGAGCTTCTAGTGACCAACTTTTTCATCAGAAACATGGAATACAGTGCCAACTCTTGCCTTTTGTATTTGTCTGTCTACTGAGCTTAGGCTAAAAATAGTTCCAAGTTTACTTTTTCTATAACCTAGTTTCACGAGTCCATTCTGTTACCTCTAGGGCCACTGTAGCTAGGCTAAACCTGTAATCCCTGTTTTACAAACAGTTCGAGCTCTTTGTGGATACAAAGCCTATTTTCATTAAACCTATTTTCATTAAGAGGGCCCTCTCATGATAGATGGTGCACTGATATGATAGTGCTATCAGGAGAGAGGATGTAGATAGAAACAACTTGGTTTGACACTGTATACCCCTCCTGCCCCCACTAGATAGAGATGAGTCCACACTATTGTAGGAAAGGATTTTTACTGAGGCATTCCTTGAGCATCAGTTTAAGCCTATATGATACAGAGAGAGAAGTCACAGATTAGTTTGTAAAAGAGTAATGAGAAAAGATTAATTGATACGCTTTGTTCCCAAACATTTAACTGTAAATATGGAGCAAGTCTTTTTGAACAAAAGTGGAGAAAGGAAGCAAAAACAAGGGAGATAATTAACAAAAATTGCAGCAAGAGAATTTCCAATTAGATATAATAAAAGAAGTAATACAATGCAGATGGTTAAACACTCAAAAAGGTCGGCACCTCCAACCTAGAAGACTTTCCTGACTTAATTGGACATATCCCTGAACAATCTGATCAAACTTTGAAACTAGCCCTGCTTTGGACTGAGGTCTCCATAGTTTCTGTTCAACCTATCCTATGGTGCCATACACATACATCCACCTCTGAAAGACAGCATAGATATAGACTATCTGTAGGAGGAGACTACAACATCTACAAAAGCAGATGTAGCGCTCTGCTTTCGACAGCTTCTAAACACTATGACACATCACAGGCCAGTTTGCCACGAGACTGAAAGGTTTATAATCCTTTATTATCATTGCTTGATATATCTGAAAACCCTTATGATACGATAGAAAAAGTCTGCATGCTGTGCAACTTTTTCTATCAAAACCTATGTGCATCTAGACTTTTGTACATCTTTTAGACTGGAGTTTTACAGAATACCATCCAGCGTCTCTCTAATTTAAGTTACAATGTGATATAATACTGCTGGTTAGGCATGTTATGTTCTTGAATAAACTTCCAGAACATTTGAGCATGGTTTGAAAGGTAGTTTATGACATTCAGCACAGGATAAAATAGATTATGAGTTTTGTGCAAGAACAGTTTTTATGCTGGCTTGCTCCCAGTACTATTTAAAACTATTTTTTAGCTATTGGCTCCAACTTCTATGGTTTATTGGTTTTTTTGCCTGTAGTCTTTTGTAAATGTTTTAAAAGAACTTTTGCTACAAGGGCCAGTTGGTGGTTTAGAAATACTTCAGAAAGTCCATTGCATCTGCTGATGAAAGTATTGCTGTATGGTGATATTATGGAGTACTACTGAAGGGAATATATTGAGAGTATAAGCATGAAAAACATCCTGAATTTTGCAGTTAAAATGAAACCACAGCTTTTCTTTCAAGATGACAATTACCATCTCATGAAATTCCCAGCATTCTTAAAGCTGTGGTTTTATTTGTAGCTGCATACTGTTTCAATGAAATAAACAATTCCTAGTAATTTTATAAAAAGCTGTCAAAATCTAGTAAAAAAAATAAATTGTCTAATTTAACTCTAAAAGTCATATACCATAAATTATTGTGGCCTGCAGTACTACACCAAATGCAGTAGAGTAGTTATATATCCTTGATTTTTAACAGTCAGTGTTCTAGGAGTGTCCTTACATTCTTCTTCCTTTTATTTTTGTTGACGCCTGCAGATACACTTATAAAAAAGAAAAGCATATTGTTTAATCTTTGTTTACAATAGGATAAGAATTCCTAACTGAACTGAGAAAAACCCAAGTAGCTATAAATCTTTGACTTTCCCTTACTCTTTAACTGGAGTCCATGTAACTAAAAACTGTATTGCAATCTAGTGGGTTTCAGAAGACTAGTTCATTTCTTTGATCAAAGTAAGGTATATAAAAGGATAAACATTTTTAAATAGTAAAAAGACAGATAAAATTTAAAAATTAAACTTGTAGAAACTTTTTTACATTTTTAGATATTTTCCTATGGAAAGGAGAAAAGGTAAACTATTCATGTGTGTTTGTATTAGTACCAAAGGGTTATTTTTATCTAGAAGTGGATAGTCTAACCTTTTCTCATAGCAAATTTAATATGCATGACAAAATGCAGTCTGAACTCTTCGAAGCCACTGGACTCATTTATCAGCTCTGCATCTGAAGTTAATTTGAACAAATTATTTCTGTATCATGGATTTATTCTACAAACTATAAATCTGATGCTTTGTGAAAACTGTAATTATATTGGTTTCAATTAGATAACAATTTGGCCTATAGTAGTACAGGCTTTAAAAAACCCATATAGGTCTTCTTATCTTTGTTTGTGCAAGAAAAGATAACCAAACCCCTATTTCTAAATACCAATCTTAAATGTTACCTATTCACTTGTTTTATTTTCTGTTAAAAATGATCATCATCATTTTAAGATAACATGTGCTGTCAGACTGCTGTTACTCAACTCTAAATGCCCGAGTCAGAGATCAAACTGACAAATTAGGGTAGGCACACCCCCAAAAAAAAAAAATTGTCTCACAGTTGATCCCCAAACTGTCATCATTGCTGCAGAGACACAGAGAGATTTCATAACTAGTAGAAGCTTTCAAAAATAGAAAGAAAATTAGAATAACTAAAGTTCTGCACTCCTGTGACAGTCTACAAATGAAGTGAGATGGAGTATTTAATCCCTGCCACAGAGTGGTCAGTAGTTGCCATCCATATGCCACAGTTCTCAGGATTTCAGTAGCCCAGAGTGAAGAGGTCTGTGTTATGCAGCCAAAGCTTTCAGGCATGCTGATCTTGAGTAAAAAAAGTCAGCAATTTCCATTTCAGAGTTTCATTTAATTTCAGTTTTCATTTTTATAAGAGGCCTTGAAACTGAACGGGCAATGAGAATTTTGATAGCTTGACAAGTACTGTTGATTTGTACAACAGTTTATTATATTATACATAATACCATACACTTACAATGATTGTGCTATGCTTAATATAATAATTCTGTCATAATATCATAACAACAGTAGGGTTTCATATTGATGTGAAGTATAATAAGTATTTTCAGGGTTCTGTAAGAGTAATAGAATAGTTGGACATGCAAGTTGTCTACAAAGTGCTCCTGCATTTATAGCTATTTATATATAAAAAGATTCCTAAGCACCTAACTCTCTCAGCTTTTCTCATGTTCAGGATTTATGGCTGTAGATAAGACCCTTAATTTGTAGTTTGTTTACTTCTTATGCCTAGTTCTACCAAGATACTAACAAATGCACATTTATGCAAATTTAATTATTTGACACTTTAATATAAAGAAAATAAACAGGTATTCGCAAACATTGTAAAGAATTCTGAGATAATAAAATCTGTCTCCTCTCAACTAGCTATCTTATAAAATATATTCTATCTTTACACTAAGAGCTAAATTAATTAAGCAAGATGATAGACAAAAATATTCAGTTCTTTAGTTTTTAGATTTTATTTAAATTGTATTCTGAACTTATAGGCATAATGTACACATATATGACACTTAGTAAAGGTGGGAGAGTTTAATCACCTCTACTTTGGGAAATATATACGGCTAGAAATGTACATCTCTACCAAACAGTAGAAAGACACTACATGAATTTACCAGGATGATGTACCTGAGCAGACATTATGGCCTCCATGTGCCTCACTCATTATTTTAACCTTAATCTGCACTATTCTTGCAAAGTAATAATTCACATTCACCCAAAAGCAAGCTTAAAACTTGAAATGAAATTCTCAGATTAACAGTTACCCTTAAATATGACTGAGAGATTTATTTCCATGGTGCTACAAAACATCGTAATCCAAATAACTCTATTAATAACAAAAGCACTGGTACAAAACTTAATTTAAAGAACTAAAGTATTTCTAAGAATCCCTCTTTGTTCCAGAATTTGGGTCTTCAAAACTTTTGGCTCAGTTGACAAATCTAGAAAATCAGTGATAAAGTTTGCAGGAGCAGTTCTTTGGCTACTAATATAGCCGTCATAATTTGAATTGACGTTTCAATCATAACACTTTGTAGACGAACTACTACCCTGTACTTGAGGATTAATGTGAATATTTTGGACACTTTATTGTTCTTTCCTCTAGCCAAGTCTTGACCTGATAAAAGAGGTCTAGAGTTTTCCTAGCTAACATTCTGTACCTGTAAAATAGGTTGCTTGACTGGACAGGAGGACAGGTTTATTGTGTTGCCTTGGTAATGAGTGAACAGACAAAGCTGACAAGACTGAAGTATTTAATTTTAACATGCCTTCTTCTATCCAAACCTGGAAATGTACTGAACTCCCCTGTTGACAATGTTACATATAAGAATCTAAGGAAATAGATGCAATGAGCAGCTTTGTTTAAAGCAATAAATATATTTGGCAGCCATACTCAATTGGCCACTATGGTCTTGATTTTGCAAAGAGTAAAAGTCTGGATGCTTTAGCTCTCTCTTGCTTCCAGCTTCTGCCACAACAATATCCATGCTGCACACATTGATATCAGCTCTACCATTCTGATAGATTGCATTCCTACCTTCAAAATGTGAGGAAACAGTAACAAAAACCTGAAAGAAATTAACAAAAATTTCATAGGCTTCTGTGTTTACCTGGCTGTACACAGTTCTTCTTCTCAGGTGATCATAGAGAACAAGGAAAACAAAGATATTTCATGTTACCAATATTTGTGGTTTGGTTAAAAGTTGTTACTTGTTATCATTTTCTTTTACAGCCTCTTCAGGCCTAACACACAGCAGGTAGTCTGTAACCATAGCAATCAGCTGTATTGATGGAGAGCTAAGCTAGGCTAAGCAAAACTGGAATTGCAGCACAAGGAAAGATCTGATCAGTGCAGCTGTGCATGGCACTGACAACATAAGGATATTGGCTCCTGTTGAGTGGAGCCAGCCAATCAATGAAAAATATTTTGACAAATCTTGGCTAAAAATTAAAAAGCTTTACTTCATCTGTCTTCTCTTTATCTGCAGAGCTTTTGCATTCACTTTAATTTCTTGCTGAGCTGGAGCTTTTTATCTGCATATCAACCTATATAGCAAAAATGAGTATTATAAACACTTGTACAGAAACGGAAAGTTAATCTGCTGATCATATTAAGGAGAAAGGATTTTCAAGGATAGTAGTTAAACATATCAAAGATCCAGCCACATCTTCAGCAAGTGGCTCACGTATGACCTAAAAGTAACTGGAGACTGTATCCCCTTCTAAGGCTATGAAACATCAAGCACAGCTCAATAAGGACTTACAAAGCTGCTAGATGCTGTAATTAATTTTTTCCAATTAATTTTGGAAAAAAAACCAACAACATTGAGCCTGCAGCCACATTAAAAGACAATTAAAACATTTTTTATATGATGACAACACAAAAACATGACCAATTTAAATTATTATGGTCATTCTTGTGGTCTCAATATTGGGGAAAAAAAAAAAAAAAGAGCAGCTGAGAAACTGATGTATTGATTTGTGAACTGAAAATTCCCCAGCTGAACTGAGATTTATTTGCAACTGCATGTTTCAGGCTTGAGTTTTCTTTGTGTTGTTCTAGTACAGAAGAGACCAAACCCATACACAATCACCTTGTTGAAAATTTGTGACAAGGACAAGCTCCACCAAGCAGCATCTATCTTTCATTCCACCAAGTGAAGCATCTAATAAAAATCGTCAAACCACAGTTTATTTTCAGAAGTAATTAATACTTTCATTATTTTTACAGAAGTTCTGAAGAATACTGATTTTAAGCATTACTTTCAATATGTTATATTGCATGACATTAGATAGGAAAAAATCAAATAGTAATGTTTTACTAGGAAGAAATGGATGACAGAATGGGTAAGACTCAACAGCATCTTAAAAAAAGGACAGGATCTACTGGCCACATCTCTTCTTTCTTTCAAGACATTTTAAATGCTTCTTATTAGTGACAGATTAAAACACTCTTCCTCGTGTTAAGCAGGGAAAAATTTTCTCAGGGTCCATTAGCTAAGCCTGGCAGGCTTAGCTAACAGGAAGAAGCATGGAGAAAGCAAGAACACTCAAATACCAAATCTGTAGCAGAAATTACATCACAGACTGTTACTCATACCTCATTCCTACAAATATTTACAGTGCATCTACCACATGGCATGTATTGCATAGCACAGCCCAAATGCCAATCTGCCTGCATCTTCAGGTGCTTGTCTGTATATACACACATGCATGTGCATGTGCAAATGCACACACATTATGTGCACATTCTTTAAATCAGTTTAGAAGGCACAATTTCTATTTTGCAGTTGAAAGTTTAGATGATCACATTTACATTTTAGCATTAATAAGATGTGAAACAGATGACTGGAAATTAAAGAGTCTCATGTTCTGAGATCATAATGAAATTTAATTTGAAAGTTAACTTACAAATTTATATTATACTCTCAGTTGCAGATTGAAAGTTACATTAAAAAAAAAAAAAAAAAAAGTTCAAAAAAGACAAAAAGAGACAGACAGATTCCTCTGTGCACAGATTCCTTAGTCAAGCATAGAATTCAGAAGAAGTCATGAGGATGTTTTCTTGGGTCTGGAAAGGAAGAAGGAAGAGCTACAAGATTTAGTCCTACATATTTCATTCTCATCTCAGCTGTAAGTATACTGTAGTAACATGCTGTAGCATTACAATTTAGTAAAACTGCTGATGACAGTGCTAGGAAATTTAGTGTGGGCATGATGTACCTTGTGAGTCGTGGGGGCTAGAAGGAGCTTCGTAGATTCATTTATTCTTCTGAGATGGTAACTGAATAGAAATAAATATTTTCCAACAAACTTCAAACATTATTTTTTTAAGTTCACTAAAGTCTTGAACACAATTGATCAATAATTTACCACAAATAAGCTTAGTTCATTCTCCCAAATCTATGGGATCCACAATATTTAAAAAATAACACCGATAATCTACAATAATAACCTTGAGTCACTAAAAGCAATCTCAAAACAAGGAAGGTGCTATGCACTTCCCAGCCATAGATAAAAGATCCAGACCACAGCAATTATCCAACTTGAAGTTTTGCGTATCAGGTCACACAATTCCCTCAAATATTTTCTACTTTAAATAAAGTACATCCTTGAGAAAAATATATATTTTCAATTGGTGCTGACATGGAGCCCATGAAAATTCTTCCAAAGTTGTTCATGTGTTTAACTGTGTTCAGTAAAAACTGTATTACCATTCCTGTCTTCATTTGCCAAACTTCATTCTGGGTCTTATTTTATCTCTGTCTTTGTGCAGCAGATGGAAGAGCCCGCTATTATTAAATTTCTCCTCCTGTGTAAGAAATATACCCTTTAACCTTCTCTTTGGTCTGAAATCCTTCATTTTTCTAGAAGCAAGGCACATTGTACAGACCTTTAATCACAGCTCTTATCTGAGTCCTCTTCAGTTTATTAACATCCTTCTTCAATTACAAATAGGGCTGTGAGAAACAATCCTTTTTGTCTCAGAAATTCTGAACACCTTTCTTTTTCTGCTTAGACTACTGGCTGACTGAGGCAAAATTTAAAAATTATATCCATTGCCTTCTTCCTTTGCATTAGACAAATTTCTTATATCTCACAATTATTTAACTCAGCTTTGTTTTTTACATCTAAGAAATGTACAACATTCCCTTTATAATAGCATCAAATATAGACTTCATGTTTGTGCTCATACTTCTTTTTTTTTTTTGCTTGTGTACACTTAAACCCATTGACAATGAGGTCTCATATTGAGTTCCTGCCTGTTCTGACTCTCAGAGCTTTTCCTACTAAGGAGCCAATATTTTGAGAGTTGCTTGACAACCTTTCACTCACAAAGGGGAAGGAAGATTTCTTCTGTAAGTTTGTCTACACACACATTTAGATCCCTTTGATTATGGATACAATTTCACAATGACATATCCACATTATGCCAATTTTGTGTGTAGAGAAAAAAAAATCAGACTAACCATGGAAGTTAGTTTCCACATGGAGGAGTTACATACATGCTAAAAGAAAGATCCAGTCTTCCTTGATTGTCAATTAACATAACAGATTTTGTCAAGGGCTCATAAAATTCCTTTTTGTTTAGTCTTTCAAATATTTTCTGCCCCAAATAATCACTTCATTGACAACTACACCTACTTCATAATTATACAATGTATTTTTTATCAATATCCTGAATACAATTATGATTTCTAGATATGAAGAAAAGTTAACAGCAGAAATGA
>NW_009970726.1:8791181-8842075 GCF_000747805.2 Chaetura pelagica | reverse complement strand
AAAAGTGAAGAAAAGAACCTGGGAATTTTCCTTAGAGAAAAGAAGTATTTGCAACTGTTTTCCTACCCTTCAACAAAATGCCTTCTTCTGAGTTCAGGTTTTCAACACCTGTATGACAAAATCTAATGAAGCAGAGCTTCAGGCATGCTTTGTTGCACATACTTTCTGCCTTTTGTGAATCCCAGTCTAATAACTCTTTACCTATTCAATGTACTGGGACCTTGGAAACACAGATCAGTTTTCTTCATCCTACTCCAGGAGCTCAGCTGCGAAATCAGAAATGTTGCAGTGCTCAGTATTGCAATGGCTATGCTATTTTGCTGAATAACTGCCTATATAAAGCCAATGTATCGCATCTGACAGTAAAAGCAAAGAAAATCTTGTGCTCGTGAACTTAAAAGTAATAAATAGTAATTCTTTCAAACACAGCGTGCGCGGTACTTGAATGCTCTCCAGGGATTCCTTTGTCTTGGACATTACTAACAGCTGCATGTCATAAGGGCTACTTATCACCTAATTTACAAACACCCTGCGCTGCTTAGCACCGCTGTTCTTTGCCTTACACATGACAGAACTTGACTACTTGCACACATCCTCTTTGTGATATGTATTTTTTAAATGGCTTTAGCAAACGGAGCCATTTAATTTACCTCCTGGATTCCCACCTACCCTTACAAATATCTTGGCTCAATCGTGTTTCTTCAGGTAATCACCCTGATGTGTACCTGTGGTAAAGCTGTAAGAGCCTGGAAAAATATTTCTGCTTAGAAACTTGTTAAAAAAAAAATAAATAGCCACAAACTCCAATTAAATTTGATGAGTAACTTAAAAGCAAGAAACAAATGAAGACAGCCAAAAAATATTTTTTAAACAAATAATCTTCAGTCAAGTCAAACAGTGTCCAAATCTGCCAGATTTCATGCTCATCATTAATATGAGTGTTCGAATGCATCAGGGTTAGGGAATATTTTGTGACAGTTGTAATGAGACAATTTGGACGAAGTAGACCTTATCCACCTTAAAATAAGCAAAGGACATGAGTTTTTTTATGTCTAATGAACTTTTGATTGGCCATTTGATATTAGTGTCAAGGCTTGAAAATATATCAAATCATTCCCATAAACAATCTGAATTTAAGACAGGAGAAAGTTACAGAAATGCTTTGATTTATCTGATGTGAATGGATTTCATAATTATAAAATGGCATAGTCACCTACTTGAGAACAAAAGATATCTTTTTAATCTCTTTTCACATGCACAAACACATTCACAGTCGTTTCCCCTAGCGCCAGCTGAAGAAGGAAATCTGTAATCTATACTGACTTAAACGGTAGAACTGGAGTGTTAGAATATTCCAATAAATAGTCATTTTTTTTTGTTCATGTATAAAAAAATGTAAGATCCCTGTGGTGATATAGCTCCTGTACACATTAATCAGTACATTTTGGTATAAGTAAATCTCTCAATATTACAACCAATGGCTTTTTTTTTCATGCTGTTTTTATCCTCTGTCCTCCTGCTATTCTTTTAAATAACCTCTCTTCCATTATCTTTCCCAGATGCTGCTCAGAAAGACGTTTTTTTGCAGAAATGTTAGTAAAATATGGATTGTAAATTTCATATGGATGCTGCACTCTTACTGTTCAGCCCCCTCAGTTATAGCTGGAAGTTCCAAAGAATGCAACAAATCAAAGGGAGGAAGGTGTAAGTCTACAAATCTGCCTTGTACCATAGACTTTGGCAATTTCTATCTTCTTCTACTCTATTTTCATTATTCAATATTATTCAATATCAATCAGAAAAAGCTGAATAAAAAAATAACTTTTTTTCCAGAAATCTAGTAACTCGTTACTAGTTGTCTACACTGCTAGTTACCACCCAGCTACCACTACTTCAGGTGGTGTGTCTAGGTACTCTTTTACATGCCTTCTGACAAATAGTAGTGAAATTAGTTAATCTATTTGATAAAGAAATATATAATCAGAAGGTTAGGTTACTGTTTTCTCTGTTGGTGTCTTTTTTTCTTAATTTACTCTGCATGACAAATTTCCCAAGTACTTTACCATGATTATTATAGTAACAGAGTAAATACATATTGTTAACATAATGTAGTATCAGTGTTATAAAATATCAAGCAATAGCAGTGAAAGATAAAACAAGCAGTTGGAAAAGCAGTGTTCAAAAAGTGACAGATTTTTGTGGTAAATTTGCTTACATTAAATGTCAATACTACTGACCCGTGGTTTCAAAAGAAAAATCTGTAAATGCCTTTAAGAAAACTGTAATGCTAAATACCTTCAATTTCCTTTGGAAGTGCACATTTTTCTATTGTTGTTTGGTGAACTTTGTCCTTCCAAGTGTATGTTTTATATAGCTTTTTCCTTGGAACTCTCTTGTTTCAGTCCCCTGAAACTGTCAAGTGTGACTCCACCTGCTTTATTGTTCCCATAAATTCATATGAAACTAGTAGCTAAATCCAATTTGTGTCATTCTGTCTCTCTTTGTAGCCTATTCTAAATCTCCCAGCATGTTTCACAAAAGTAGAAACCTATTAGTGCCAAATAACCACCACTGTATTTTATTCTGTGGTTATTACAGTCCTGTTACTGTCACAGCTCCTAAAGAGTCTTGTCTTACATGAAACTATGATGAACAAAACCTGCAAACTCATTAGGCTTCTGTTCTTTTTCTTTCCACCTGAAACAGCTTTTTCCTAGGTCTATTTTTTTTTAGGCTCAGACTTAATATTTTTCCAGGGAATTTACCAAACTGTAAAGTGATACTATTTAACATGAAAAATCTGTAAACAAACTAACAGAAAAGCTTAACCTACATATCTTACATTCATATCTTTAGTTTTAAAGAAGTTTTTCCCTTCCAAAGTATCACATAGGTCCAGTTCTAACGTAAGTATTAAGGCTAATAACCTCTTTATTGGTTTTTGAGCAAGTGAGGGTATTAAAATATTAAAAATTTGAAAACATTATGAATTTCAATGGCAGTCCTAAAATCTAGATTAAAGAGCATGAAGTGCTGTAATAATCAGAGTAACACCCATGAAGTATTGAAATGACAGCATGTATAATTAAATGTAAGATCATAGCTCTTTCACTTAAAAAACTAAAAAGAAAAAAAAAAAGCAAGCTTCTGATTAAGGTTTCAGCACAAAATTGAACCTCTGCTGATGGAAAGCTGTAAATGTCTAGGAATCTGATCTCTACCTGGTATCCTTAATGACTTCTGTAATATATTCAAAGACAATGAGAGAGACAGAGTGCAATATGCTCATTTAAACTATATTCTAGAACCTCCAAAGAAATATTTTTTTTCATATTTTATATTTTTAGTGTGTATGTTAATGGCTGCATCATGGTGTGCTAATTGTAATCACCTGCAGCATGTCTTGTATTCCTGCTCACCCCACCCTCTGCACTCATGACTCATTAATAAGATCTCCTTTCATTACAACAGTATATATAATTAGACTTCAAATCCTTCATTTCTAAAAATGTAAAAATAGTGCATTTGAAATAAGATGCATGCTAATATTTCCACAAACTGCAAACATATAAAGAGTGTCTTATGCTGAGGAATGTTGAGAGAAGAACTTCGGAGCTGCAGGAAATAATATTCATCTTGACAAACTCTCAAGAAATCCTGTATATCTATTTTGTCTGTATAACACATTATGAGTAAGGGAGAAAGGTGTCCTTCCACTGATATTGCAAAAAACAGAGTTGTGATTTATTAGATTCTGTGCTGTGCCAAATATTAGCATGTGGTTTCTAAAAAGCCTAGAATAAAAAAGTGAACTCATATCACTGGCAATACTGGGCTCTAACAAAGCTGAGCTTATTCTCCGATCTGTGAAAGTGTAAAATCAAGTAGGAGCAGAAAAGTGAGTTTGCCCTTTTTTAGGCAGTTTATTTAAATTATGTTGGTCTAAATAAGTTTAAGAAATTATATGAAATTACTAAATGGCTCAAAGGGGGACAATTAAAGATATATATATATATAGGAACTGGAAAACAACATTCAAGAAGTGAATCAAAAGGAGTTTGTTATATTTCATGCAATGAAGTGAACATTTAAGGCAACATTTGCTATTATGTATGTATGCTTACTAAAAGATTTTTGGTACAGTTCAGTGAAGAAATTTTGTGGCATCTTTCCAGCCAGTTGATGCAGTCATACTGCTCAGAAGCTTTAAAAGAGCTTTTCTTTAATTTAGGCTGAATGATCCTGTTTCTGCTGCTTTCTTAATATTTTAAGAGAAAGTGCTTCACTTCAGCTTTGAGCAGTAAAGATGGACATCAATTCACAGGGCACAGTTTTTGAACTCATGACAAGATCAAACCACATTTTCTAGGAGTCTCTTAAGCAACTACATTTTCAGACATTGTAAAAGCACTGAAGTAAAAAAACCCAAACAAATAACTTTTAAAAATAATTTAAGAAGAACCTCCAAGAACTGTCCAGATCCAGAAAGTTTCTTGTTATTTTTTCCTTTCCATGGAAATGTTAATTTGCTCTGTCTGAAAAAAAGATATCAAGCTGATGTAGTATTCAAAGACTGGAAAGGGCTGCTGTAATTGTACAACTGGGCTTAGAAAAATAATCAACCAGTTTCCTTCATTTTAATGTTCTTTCATCAAATATTGCTCTACTTCAGTACTTTATTCTGGCTTTAGTATTTTTGAAGAATAAATTTCTGGAACTCTGCCATACCAATTTTAACACTGGTTAATTTTATTTTTATTTTTTTTTTCAGTATGCTTAGGAAGTCACCCAACTTCTATTATTTCTTATCTAAAACAAACAAACAAAACAAAAAAAAAAAAGAAGAAAAAAAGCAAAATAAACAATCAAATTTAAAAAGTGCCAAAGTTCTGGATCTTTTGGAGAGTATTTTTCCAGAAGTCTTATTCTGTAAGTGATATGAGAGACGATTCAGTCTGAGGACTTTCTGTGAGCCTTTGGGAATGATGAACCATGAAGCCGGTTTTAAATTGCAGACTACACCACACTTATCTGAAAAAGAAGCAGCAGAATAACAATACTTATTCTTGATAAATACATACACACATACATACATATTTAGGTACAGTATATGTATATAATTTCATATTGGCTATAAATGTAATTTTAAATAAAATAAAAAACCCTGCAGTTCCCTATCATACTTTATACCTTTTGCAGCAACATTGTTGCCTGCCTCATACTTGTACTTTTAATTTCATTTTTATTTGTATGACTTTCATGAGCTTTAATCACCAAGAGAGTGAAAACCAAAAGCCTCATTTCTTCTCAGATGTATTACACTCTCAGCTCTGAACTGTCTCTTTATATGATAATCCTTCACAGTTATATTCATAGATAGACTTAGCTTTGCTTTCATTCTAGTCTTTGTTGTTATCCTCTCTTGAAATTTCTTATATTTCAGTGTGCTGGGGAGGATGCCTTTTCTTTTCAGCCTGAGATAATACGATTTCAGAAGTCTCTTTCATTCCTTCACATCAAAAGAATCTCCATTGCATTCAGCATATTTTGTACTAAATAATTCCTGATTTCTTTTGTTGGTATTATATCTGCTTTATTTGTTAAAAGGGTTATTTAATTAGACATTAAATGGATCTTCAGTCCTTCCTATAACCTGAGTTTTCATAACTAATTTGCTGCTTTATAGAATTACCAGCCCCCTCACCATTCCTTCTTTCTCCCTTCCCAACTTCCATTGTCAGGAGATTAATTCAAAACAAATAGCTTTACAGTACTGTTACTTTTTAAAGATCTTAATCTGTCTTGACACCCATGAGATCTTTTTAAAATTGTTTGGAATCACAGAGGACTGTAAGGATTATGTGTATTTTATACTCAATTTTTGGTCCCAAATTTTTATTAGTCGTTGTATGCATTGGTATTAAGACTCTGCTAAAAACACTAGTTTTGGAAACTTACTACATTACACAGGATTAAAGGATAGTTATTATATTTAGAAGTATTTGAGACAATAAATATTTTTCACTGGTGGTGAATGGGTTATGATGGGTAAAAACATAGACTTTTAATAAAATTGAAATCTACTACTTTACCTGACCAGATGTCATGAATGTTTAAAACATTTTATCATTTTAATAAGTTAATATACAGTCCACAGGGTAAGATACGTATTGTAACAACACAGAAGCAAAGCACTTTCTGCCATCATTACAGCTACGTGACAGGTCAGATGTTTTCTACATTAAAACTGCAAGGCAATTAACACAGAAGTATACTGGCCCCCGATTCTTGTAGGATCAATGACAGTACACTCAAAGCAGAGTCAAAAAGAATGAAAACAGTGAAACCCTGTGTATCACTTACTGTCTTAATTTTTATTGACACTTTCTACATATTTACTACACTGTATTGTAATATTAGTAAAAGGTGAACCCTAGATGTCTGCAATTTCAGTTTGGAATTGTAACCATTTATTGACATATTGATGGAAGACAATTTCATATTTAAAATTATTCATTTTTACTCACTTTTTTCATTGTGTCAGTGTCATTTAGTCACTGAGACATTACTGTACATGTCCTTCAGTGCTCTGAGAACAAGGATGATAGCTTTCTTGGTGACATTACTGTTAAATTAATATTCAGAATGCTCTGCAGCAAAGAGGCACACACACACATCTATAAAATGTGAGAGGCAAGAGTACAAGTCAAGGTACATTAGTGGAGACATCCTATTAAATTTAATTGTTTTTTAAAAAAACTTCTGTTAATGCAAGTGACAGCAGTTAGATAGGGATAACGCCAGGTTTCCCCTCTTTTTTTTTTCTATTGATTTATTAGTCAATGTGTGTGCAGCATCACGAACATAAGCTGATATGCAAGTGCTAAATGACATTGTTCATAGTGTGTTAAGCAGTCAGTTAAAAAATATGTTTCATTGATCATATTCCCTGCTTGAGGCAGAACTGATGATAAACTTTACTGGTAGGGCTGTGATGTAGGAAGACTGTTGGGACATGGGCTGATGTTTGGGTCAGCTGTTTCATGTTTATGAAGGCCACTGAAGAGCCATTCCCATGTCATATTTTTTCTCTCTTATGTTCTTCCTATGTTGAATTCATTTCTCTGACAGTGAACCTTTGCAACAGATTTTGTCTCTGGCCCTGTCACTACAGCTGTCCTGAGTCAATGACAGGTAACAGCTTAAGCATCTTTCTTAATATTTCTTTTTTTCTCCACTGCTGGAAACTTAACACTGTCCATCTCAAATGCAGAAGCTTCCCTGTCTTGCTGCACCTCCCTTCTCTCAGGAGCACTGCTGCTAAACTCATCTTCCCCTCCTGATACATTGAACACAGCACCTTTTTATTTCCAATTTCAATTCCCTTTTTCATTACTCCCTTGTGCAAATTCCTTTGCTTATCTCTACTCCACTTCAGTCTTCAATTCAAGCTTCTCATCCTTTCCTTTAAAGTTTTCAAAATGACAACCTGCCTATGTCTAAGACCTCATTTCCTCCACCTCCCCACCCTGCTGTATTTGCTGTACTTGAGCCAACCAGTTAAATCCCACAGTGTCACGCACAGGTAACCACACTAACTGCTTTGAGTTCATACCTCTGCAAAGTGACTTGCAATGAGTTTGGTGTAGCTGTAGATTACCTTGGTACTCAACAGAGCTAATAAAAAGATAAAATGGGTCTTTCTGCACTGTCATTTGTATCTGATTCTTACTATCAATAATCTCTGTTGAGTATCTTTTTTACAATATGTCTTCTTACTAAGGAAGTCTATTTCTACTGTTGTTTGGCTAAGTATTTTATATCCTGTCATTCATCCTATGACTGTTGAAGTGAAATGTAGAAACAACCCTTAGAACAAGTGTGAAGAGGAAGAGGAGGTGAGATTAACCTAGCATTGGTGGCTAAGTTCACAGATTCACAGAACTGTCAGAGTTGGAAGGCACCTCTAGAAATCATCGAGTACAACTCTCCCACTAAAGCAGGATCCCCTAGAGCACTTTACACAGGACTGTATCCAGGAAGGTCTTGAATATCTCCAGAGAAGGGGGCTCAAAAACCTCACTAGGCATCCTGTTCCAGTGCCCAACTACTCTTTGGGTAAAAATATTCTTCCTAATAACCAGCCTAAACCATCCCTGGACAACTTCAGGCCTTGTCCTCTAGCCTTATAGTTATTCACTTGGGAGAAGAGGCCAACACCTACCTCATTACATTCTCCTTTCAGGTAGTTGTGGAGAGCATTGAGGTCTCCCCTGAGCATCCTTTTCTCCAAACTAAACAATCCCAGTTTCCTTAACTTCCTATAAGACTTATTCTCTAGACCCTTCACTAGCTTGGTTGCTCTTTGGACTCACTCCAGCAACTGAATGTCCTTGTATTGAGGGGCTCAAAACTAGATATAGTATAGTCATATATATTATATTTATATAAATATCTATTATATAAAGTCAGATCACGTTCCGTACTATAATCTTTTCCCCTAAAGGAGAAAATGAATTAAAAAAACCCACCAACCTCTTGCTCATCTCTCCATTATCTGTTCATTCTACCATGTCAACCTCTTGTTTTAATGTCATGAGACTCAAAATCAGTTTACATGCCCAAGTTTACTTTTTGTTCCCATTGCCTACAACTTCTTGGCCTTATGGTTCTGGCTGCAGGGAAAGGGAGTTGTCTGCCTTAGAGGAATGTATGCATCAGATAAAGGCCAAAGCTCAGAGATTTTTTTGACTTTTCATTTTAATGACCCAAAGACATCAGAACAACATGTATGTCAGCAGAGTGAGCACCATGCAAACAGGTAAATAATTAAAATTAATGTAGTATCCTCTGTGCTGCAAGCATACACATATTTCACCTTTAAAGGAGGTTTAGAGTTTTATTTCTAGGACTGTAAGTATGCACTTTATCTTGTTTATCAGCTTTGATAAAATGGCTGGACAAAGACAACAATAACAAAAAAACCTCAGTAACTGATGTAAACAGTATTACAACAATAGTGTTGAAAGGACAAAGGAGAAAATAAACATTTTTTTTCTGTCTTAAGAAGTTGAGAGTGAAATATACTGCAAATCAATAGAATGATAAAGATAATTTGGTATTGAAGGACATTCAAGACTTCCCTTCCTACTTGTGGGTAGGGGTGCATATTTTTCCCTATATTTTCATTCTCCTCACTATTTGTTCTGAAACAAATACACCTTCTTTTGACCATCTATATTGAGTTGATAAATTATCTCTATTTCTGGCTGTTACACAGGTGGTGCTGTTATTTTTTTCCCCGCTTTTCATCTTTCCCTTTCTGAGTACATTTTTTCATGCTCACGTAATCTTTTATTTCAGTGCTTAACAACAATCAGCTGGTAACAAAGCAGCACACAGCTGTCTGCAAGAAGTTATGACCTAAAATATTTAATTAAATGGTACTGCTCTTTTTTGGATCTTTATTGGCTTTGCTCCATGGCCAGACTCTGCATTTTCTCTAGTTGCTCTGAAGGATGGGTTTCGGCCTTCTATCAGAGAGCAATGCTGAAAACCAGAGAAACAATGACACTGCTTTGAGATTGCACAAGGACATCCACTTAATGTATTTAATTTTCAAGTAGCTAAATGATCTAGATTTCTATTAAAAATCCTTTGTCATGTTTAGACCACATCGCTGCAAAATCAACAGTCAGCTGGTATTATATATTTGTGTATGCTTCACCTTAATTGTCAGGTAAAGTGGAAAATAAATAAGCAGACTGTACTTTCAAAAAAACCCTCCTTTACAAATGTTTAAACCTCAGATAAATGCATTAAAATATTATATAACTGATAATGCTAGTTATTCTTTTAATATCCTACTTCCACAGACACCATTTCTCTTGAAACTATCACTGATGTTCTCTAAGCATTCAGAGAAATTATAAAACAGGAGTTAATATGTTATAATGATACAATTTTCATTTTCAGTCTGCATGGAATTAAGGCCAAAGATGTATTTGCTAAATATTCATTGACTTCTAGGATATTATTAATAACTGCAACTATTATAATCACAATCCAGATAAGGCATTACCAAATGTTTCAAAGATACGAATGGGAATATTCATAATTCTGCTTTAAAAATAAATATATACAGTTGGATATATTCAGTTTATATACTAAGGATTCTTGTTTTATTTAGCTACCCATATCAGAGTTAGCCATATTATGACTATTGGAAATGATGAATTGCATATGTCTATACACACGTTTGTTGTAGCTTTTGATGCAGTGGTCATAAGATTTTGGGAAGGCTCTTACTTCACTATATTTGACTTTGAAGCAGCATGATTTATGATATTTGTTGGTTTTCATCAGTAGGACCAGTTTTGAAAGCCTGGAAGACCTATACCTGTAGGCTGCTTGGGAAAAGAGAAAGACAAGTAGTGATGGTTAGACGTTTTTGCTGACCTACTCTGAACTGCAATTTGTCCAAATCAATCTTTCCATGTCCTTACTTCATCCTTGATGCCTTCCATCTGCTAATATGTCCTTTACTTCCTCTTCATTTATGTCACAATCCCAATCCTTGTCCAGTCCTTTTTTGTAGTACACAGTGTCTTCAGAAATGCCCGTGACATGTAGAAAACCTGTTTATGAGAGCACACCAAAATTATTCTCTCAGCCATTTTACTCTGAAAAAGGTGAATGCACCTTTAAGAAAAAGGTGGGTTTCAAGTACAGCTTTTGCTTTTCAGCTTAGTTACAAGTAAGAAATACAGAGATATCAAAACAACCTATGTAAAGATAAACTGAAAGTCCAAATTATCATAGCATAGGGGGAAGCTAGTATTTCATTCTTATTTCATCTTAAGCAGTTTGCTTGTTTATAAATAAAAATACACATGTCCGGATACAATGATTTTTCCCTACGGGAGAACTGTGAAAGTTAAAATGAGAATATGATATTGAAGAAATAAATCAAGGAGACAACCCCCCAGACTTATTCTGCCACTATCATCAATGTCAAAAGACATCAGAATCCTGATGGAAAAAGGAAGGCATCACTGGATTGAATATTTTGAGTAAATGAAGCCTGGCGCCAAGGGAAATCGCAGACTTTTCCAAGAATGTCACCCTTACAGTCATGAAGATTTAGCTCTCCAGAGAGAAACCTGAAGTTCAACTAACACAGATACTCAAAGTACATTAACCCAAGTGCATCAGATTTTCAGCACTGTGATCATCCAACTACCCTCAGTGATGGCTTTTATATACATATATAATTAACTTTGTTTATGCATTCACATTGTGTATATTTTACAGAAAAAATAAACTGTTCACAATGTTTAGTGAATGTTAAATTATTTACTAACAAGTACAATCAGGAAAGATCATTGCTTAATTGTATTTGCCTATAAGTGTTACTTTCATGTGCACCAAATTAAAATAAAAATTAAACAGGAAAAGTCTGTTAGAGGCAGTTTGTCACACAACAAGGCTGTTGGGTAAGGCAAGGAAAGCTAAATCTATTAGTGTTGTTTGGAAAGATTCTTTTTTTATCAAAAAATGCCAGCCTAACTGAAAGCTGTGAGATTGTTTTAAATGTTCTCTTTCAAGAAATACAGATATTAATTAAGTTTTAAAGATTACTACCTTAAGCTTTATTACTGGGAGATCTCTATTTTTCATTGAAGGATGTTTTTTTTTGATTAGCAATTGTACTGTCAATCTAAAGAGATTACGTAAATAAAACCTGCAAGTTATTTGTTAATTTGGCCTTTTGCTTTTAATGGTTTCTATTAATTTTACCAGAGGTGTTGTAGATGACAATTTTCAACTAGATTTGAGCTGCAGACATTTCCCCTTTCAAAATTGAGAATTTGCTGAGAAAATCTGGTTTTCCAAGGAAGTTCCAACAGATAAAACTTTCTAGCAGTCCTCTGACTTTGCCTTTAGGTGACATTTTTTGCTGAAAAGATGAAAAGAGAAAAAAGAAATAGCATTATGAATTAACCCATCTAGTGTAAAGAAGATAAGGCAACCCTTGTCTTTGTCCTGATTGCTGGCTCTTGGTTTTCAAGGTTGGGGAAGGACAAAAGTCAAAAAGTAGCACAGTTTGACCACTCAGTGGAGACAAGACTGCTAATGCACAGGCCATCACCTAGCAATGTAGAAGCTTGTGCAGTGCTGAGTCAAGTACTTTTCAGAGTTGCATGTATCCACACAGTTTAGCCAGACACCGAGCTGCTCTGAAACACAGAGATTCATTTGGACCTATCAAAGACACCATGCAGCCTGCATAGACACTTCAAACAATGCTCTATCCTAAGGAATGTTTGTATATGACAAATACAGATAGTTTTAGTAATGAACAGAATTACTTGAAAGTGATATGAGGTGAATAATCGTTGGCTGGCCAGAGATGGCAGAAATATTTTCAACTGATTTTTTCTTTTTTAAATTTTGAATGCTGACTACATTTAAATGTTTAATAGTGATAATGGCCAGAGGGAAAAGAAAAATAAACCCTGAAGTAAAAACAAGCTATCTTGGAATTCAAAACTGTGCAGTTGCAAGATAAATAATTTAGCTTTAATTAACTTGGCATTGTACCTTGACATATTATAATGTCACATGAAGAAAAATAAAACTCTCAAAAACCCAAAAAATCACATTGAGCAGAATTATAAATATATGGGTTTGAAAATTCTTAAACTAAATTTATATTTTTCTGTAGAAAAATACCCACTTGAATGAAAAAATTGGGAAAATATTTCAATTTGTGTCAAATTAGAATAAAGAATCCTTTTTAGAAAGCGCAGATTCTGAAATTTGTCCAGATCCGATTGCGAAGTTCAGCTGAACAGCTTCATTGGAAGAACGTGAAAACCTTGAAAACCCAAGTATCTCCATCTACTCTTTCTGTTGAGTATTTATTATCCACCTGTCAAGACATACATTTGTTTGGCTGTGCAGTGAATTTGACATCAGCTTACAGGATCAGCTATTTTTACCATCCATTATTTTTACCACCTACATATAACATTAATTCTCACACAACACCACCCTCACTGTATCATTACATCGTTCATACATCTATGAAAGGAAGAAACACAGAAATATGAAGAATTTTCTTGATCGTTGCAGAGGTAAAATTTGCATAAACCATAGGGAGAACAGTTTTATGATCCACAAAGTGAGTCAGGTCACTCTACTGGCAATTAATAACCTGCCTGAATAATTTTACCTGAGTTTCAAATGGTTTGTGTTTCTTCTGCTGTTTATTCCAGTGTGGTAGCCTGCAGGAACTCTCAGCATGAGGAGAATGATTGCTAAATGCTGGATCAGTCTTGCAAAATGTACTTTTTTTCACAAGGTTAAACAAAACCAGAATTAGACCAACAGCATTTCCTCAGCATCCTGTCAGCCTTTGAGACTGAGAACTTATGCAGTGACTGCCTTGCAACTGAATTTGGACTAACAGAAAAAAACAAGTGAGATCAACGAGGAATTTTGTCCTCATGGAATAATCGAGATTTTGTCAATGACTAAGATATCTTTGAGTGCCAACAATTAATGATATCTTTCTTGGATTTTACATCAAATCTTTGCTGAAGTGGGAAAGTATCTGAACTTTGTCACTGCATTTTGATTCACCTTTAGAATTGCTTGACTGATCCTTTTTGTTATGATTTTATCTTCATGATTAATTTTCTTTTTATATCACATAGAGGATGAGGTAGAGAATTAGTGTCAGCTTAGCATTTAACCTCTTCCTATCATTCACTCCTATTGCCTTTTCATTCCACCGTGCTATTTACCCCTGTGCTATTTAATTTTGACTTCTAAACTTAAATCACATGTATAATAAAAAATTGAATGTTATATTCTTTAATTAAAGAAACTTTGAGGGTGACCTTTACGAGAGGCTGTGAGTGTGCATGTTTCTGAAGTCTACTTTGCCAGGAATTATTTTACAAAAGTTGTTGGTTTTTTTTAACAGAAAATGTTGAAATTTAAACTTAACAGACTTCAAGTTTCAGTGCAAATATAATCAGGAAAAATCAGCTTCAATGAGAAAAAAATAGTTAGAGAGGTAAGTTGTTCTGACAACAGTTAAGGCACACTGCAGAACTATGGAAAGTCACAGCTCAAGTCTCTTTGTCAATGATTATTCAGTTATGTAAACATAAAGGATCTATTTCAAAATAGAAAGCGCAAAACATGTGAGATTATGAGCAACCAGACTAAAATCTTGATTTTGACCTCAACTCAAATTCTGGTATTCTGTTACAAAACAGTTCTGCCAAAGTGTCTGTAGCCATTGCTGCAATCTCTCACTGCATACCTACAGGATGCACAAGATGCAAGTTCATGTCACCACTTACATGAGAAGACAGCTGGGTCATAATGTATTTCAGCCACAATTACCAGATATTTCACAGCACTGAAGTGACTGAAAAAAATGATAGACCAAAACCCCTTCTTTAAATTGATAGCTCTCCAAAAGGGTATACAAATGCTTTCTGTTAGATAAGAGGTTGGATTTTTAGTAAATTACCAACTCTGTTGAAAGTCTTGGTTCACACTTCATGTGGTACTTGAGAGACTTTGCACCTTTGGCAAAGCAAGAAACTGCACAATTATCTTTTTCTGCAAACAAAATTCTGGTTTGGTTTAATGTGTTTGTCTGTACATTCATATGTGTGTATCATGTGGGCATGTGAGTTTGCATTAAGATACCAAAAGATGACAATAAACATTTCATATTTAAATAAACAACAACAACAAAAAGTTTTTTTAAACAGTTTTTATGGTCTGTAGAGATTGATTTCACCATTTCTATTTGTTCACACAGTGTTCACTGTTAGTGTATGGAACAGTGAGTTTTAAGCTCTCTGTGACAATATCCATAGCCTCAAGGAAGATACAGAGAACAGGACAGTATTGAGGGATGATGAATGGAAATTTTCTTCTTATAAAGACATCTATTCCATTTCACCTTGAACAACTAGCAGGGTTCCCACAAGGGTCTTTAGCCTGACAACAGATTTTCTTTTCTATCTACTTTGGTGAAACCTCCTCAAAACAGGTAGAGGTTTAAAATTGAAATTTAGTAAAGATTACCATGGAGTACATTGACTCCCAGAAGGGTTCTGTCTCAGTATGGAAGGGATGTTATAGATTTGGAATAAACAAAAAGGGATATAATGATTTAGAGAATTGTATATTTCCAGATTTTGTGCTGTTTGCTCAGGCACAGTTTTTAAAGAAAAGAAACATGGTAGTCCTTCTTAAAACAAATATAAGTATCAGGGCAGTAAGTTACAGGTAAGATATGTCAATCTGTTCTGCTTCTGCAGATATTCTGTAGATATAGAACCAAGTTCCTCATACAAGTAGTGATACTCAATGTAATTAGAAACAATTTAATTTTTCATAGATTAAATATTTGATTTTGTATTATTTAATTTCTTGTGTAGGTACTGTCACTTCTGACATTTGAAGGTCAGAAAACAGTAAAAGATCACCTTTTGTGTCTCAGGTTTTGTCTTGCTTTGAAATTCTTGGCCAGTTAACGCAGTTCACCAGACAAAAGCACGGGTGAAATGCTGCCTATGAGATATATTTCTCATGTGATTTCCAAACTTTTCTATTCTTCTTCAAACCAACTGAAAAGATATTTTCAAAGTCTATTTTCCCTTAAGTGCACATTTGCTTTCAAAATATCTACATCAAACACAGTCTTCATAAGATTTTCCAAATGTGTTCAGTCAGCATGAAAGAAGAAGAGAATCTCTTAAAAATAAACCATAAAAAAATCACCACAGCCATGTCAGGTAGTTTTTATTTTTAAAGGAAGGAAAAGGACTAGAAGTTTCAGCCTGCTTGAATCTTCAGAGTAGAAAAACATGATAGTGTTGTTCAAATTAAAGAGAATCTAGTGAAGAAAAAAATCAAGTTTGGATGAAGCTTGCTCATCAGTTGGGCCAAACATTTATGGAATTTTCAGGAACCTTTTTCAATGTATTTTGAGTATGCCAGCAGATTAACTTGAATGGAGAGAACTTTTCAGATAACAGCTAAATAGCTATCTCTTAGACCTGCATTAATCCAATCACTTATTGCTTACTCATCCCTTCAGGAAAAAATAGGAAGTATTGCTGCAGTCTTTGTTTAGGCATGTAAACCCCTCACCTTTTCAGATATATATTAATGTTTATAGCTCACTAAACATCATCAACACATAAGCTTAGAACTGGGAAGGCTCTTCCTATTCCTCCCGTCTACAAGACAGGGGGATGAGTTTACAGTCATCAACATTCCATAAAGCCACCTGAAGAAAAACGCATCTGTAAGTTAACATAGTGATGTTTAAGACACAGACACCTATGCCAGAAAGCTCCTCGGTTAACTTTAGCACTGTAAATAAGGCATGTTTCTTGTTTTGCTCCTTGCAGATTTTCCCATTAAAAATGTTGAAATTATAAGAAAATAAATAAGCAGTATAGATTTTTTAATGGAAAAAAAAAAAGCAAACCAGAACTTCATGTCCTTTCACCATGAATGGGTTCCATTCTAGTGCTGTTTAAAGAATCTCTCAATGTTTGAAATAGTTTGAGATTAAGATGTTTGATAAAAGCTTATATAAGGATTAATGATAAAATGTAGTCTGCTGTCCATCATATTTGCTTTTTATCATTCACCACAACAGAAGCCAAGCAAAAGTCTCAAAAGTTAAGGATTATAAGAGTGCAAAAATTGCCTGGGACCTAAAGAATAACCAGGTTGTTATAATTTCTCATGATTTATAGACTGGTTCCAAAAGAAGGAATTTCAATGTGGGGTTTTTTTCCAAAGCCACCATTTATTAACTTCTTCAGCAAAAGCAGCTGCTTATCTCCTACAGATAAAGGCAAAGATGAGTAAAAAAATAACAGTACCACCCATAGGATCTTTTTCATAATATATATTTATGTACTGAGAAAACAGAAAGATGAAAAGATAGTGCAAGAGACTTTGAAACATGATTTCTTCAACATAGAGACTTCATATCCAAATCTTTTTTAGCTGAACTGATGAAAAGTTTTGTTAGGGGACAGTTTTTTATCCAATCTTGGCATAGGTCTGATATAAATTCCTAAAAAATTTCAAATTATAAGAAAGAGAGATCATTGAACTAATGGACAAAATCACAGAAAAATCACTTATATAAAAATATAGAAGAAAGACTTGATTTTTTGCTGTAAAGGGTAAATTTATGGGCTTAATAATTTGTGATCCTTTTATGCCACAAGTGAGAGACAAAGACAAAACCACTTTCTCAACACTATTCTCCTTGGTGAGCATGATAAAATATTTCAGAAGAAGGCTGATAAATACTGACACTTCATTTAATGCACTTGGATTCACATACCTATATCCTTTTAACGGAAATGTAAATAAAAGATTTATTGATGGAGGTTTTCTTTAGGCCTTTGATCCACTGAAGACGGAGCTTATTATCCTTCAGGATCTGCAGCAAGTCTGGACCCTGAAGGATAATATAGTGCTCACCACAAGTGAGCATATTTGCTATGCTTATGTAAAAGATTTAACTATATATGTTCTAGAAAATAACTGACTTAGTTAATTTATTAAAGAAAATCAAACCCAAACAAATATAAGCTAAATATATGAGGCAATTTTCTGTGGATGTAAATACAAGTTTTTTCACAAGGAAACGCCAAGCACAAGGTTCCAGAAGGTCTAGCTGAATATCAAATGGATTATAACCTCTCCTGGTGAGCTAAATTCACGTGGGAAATACTGCCCTCTATGATATTCCCAGATGAGTTTTTCAAGACTTCAGAAACACGTCTTCAAATTTATCTTGCTTGCTAACTAAGATGATGTAGCAGACTCCCTGTCATCTGGGAGATGAAGCAGTTGTGAAGCTCCCAGGTTGATGTGTAGCAGTAAATTTCTCCTCCCTAAGCAGCCAGGTGAAGACAAAGTAAAATGTTACATTCAGATTTGTAAGCAGGCAGAGTTAACTGAAGTGTCCTGTGAAAGGAGAGTTTTGCTTTCCAAGCTTTTTTTAAGGTGTATGCTATTTTCCTCAAAAAAATAGTGGGGCCTAGCTTTAAGAGTCAACTCCACATTTAAGCATCAGAGTGGAAGATGATACCACCAGGAATACTAGCTAATGAAGCAGTAAAAAAAAAAAAAAAAAAAAAACAAAAAAGGTTGTGTATTTGTCTTCTAGAATCCCTCATATATATGTTTTCTCTTCTGTGCATCACGGTGGCAAGCATGATGGTAGGATGCATCTTGTTTTGTTTTGTGCAGAAGGGCATGAGATTAAGAAAGATTCATGGGAATATGTAGGGTTCTTGAGCCAGTAACCACAAGGTAAGAAACACATCTGCTGTTTGACTTTTGTTTATTTTAATCTAAACTTTTATTTAATTTGTTTGTGTTTAGCACATCTTGTTCATTTTTTAAATCCAAAGCACTTGGTACCAAATCTGAAAAATACATCTCTATACTGGTAACCACCCCCCTGCAAGAGCAGAAACTTTCACTAATCTCAAAATGATTCATGCCAAAATGTTCTGGTTTAGCAATATGTTCTGGGAATCAATATTTCCTCATTGCTCCATTCATTTAATTCCACACCAGTTTTCTCACAATTCAACTGAATATTTCAATTTCACTTCTAAAGTACCTTATTGACACCACTTTAGAGTTAATTTTAACATACTTCGAGGTCATATTAAAGACTTCCATATATTTTACAGGTCTATACTTTTTATGTGGTTAGTTCTGAGTTACTTGTTACAATGGAACAACTGAACAGTAGGAATTATAACATGGTATAGGAATAGCATTCTGTATGTTGTTAGAAAACACAATTAATGTTCTTGGATAAGCTTTATAAACCTTTTTGTAGATGCGGAAAGTAAAAACCATAGCTGCTGTGCTGCATTTTTGATAACTTGTAAAAATTCTACCGTTTTGCACACAGAAAGTACAGAGTCACAGGGCATGCAACACACAGTAACACATGGTATGGACACAATATGTATCAGCTGGTAAGCAAACCAATAGGTTATTCACAGCACAACTACAATGTGATTCAAAATCCAGAAAATCTGCTGGAGATTTAAAGCTTTGAGGTCAACTAGTAACCTAAACTGCCTCAAAATTGTAATGTCTTCTGCTGTGGTCCTTTGAAACACTGCAAGTATTAATCAAAATTCAATTGTGTGTTTTAATCAGATTTCATGGAAAGTATGTTGTAGGTTCACAGGTTGGGAATTACCTCACAAAATAGAAACATTAGGTGTAACTTCATGAGTATTAATGAGAAAACAGTCATTATTAAAAGTGAATAAAACTTTACCATGATAAATCCAGAATGAGTTGAAAGGTCAGTACAATTACTGTTGTAATTGAACCACATAAGTAATGATATAACACCACTTTAATTCAAAGGAGAAATACATTTGATAAAAACTGAAAAACAGAATTGATAAAAACTGGTGCTACCACTGAAATGAATGGAAGAGCATCTACTAATTTCAGTGGAATCAGAAAATTAATTTATTAATTTGATTTTTCTACAAGGCAAAATCACAAGCTCATTCTTAAATATGGTCCATGAAGTAGAGACTTACTTCTGACTAAAGCCTACAATAAACTATTTCTTGTGTTGATGCATACAGATCCCAAATTCAAAGACAGTCGTTGAATTACTTTGTTAGAACAGCAAGGCAGAATCTCTGAACAAAAAAATCCAACTCCTAGCAACTGTCCAAATAGAGTTTTAATCTAATTTGGGGCTCTACCTTACTTTGAGTAAAACTTTAAGTAGTACTTGATATTTTAATATTGTCACATTGTGTACTGAAATGTTGTCACAGCTGTTGTCAGTGTTCCATCTCCCAAGATATTTTGTTGTTACCCTTTTCCATTTAAAGTGAGACAACTGCTGCCTGTGAAGGAGAGGTGGGAAGAGACATTGTAAATAGGACAAAATTTTGCAGCTCTCATTTTAGCTGCCTGATACCACAGCTGTGCGAAGGAGTAATATGGGAATAGTGCCTATTAATATAGTCAATAGGAACTGTGTGCAGATGGGATATGGTTAACACAGACAGTGTTCTCTCATAAATCTTGTTGCAGCTCCTAAACTGGGCTGCATTTGTACACGGAAAGCAAGACACTTGCCTTTTCCCACCTTCCATCACCATTTGCTTCATCTGGAATTGCTACAGCTTCTAGCTGACCAAGTTGCAATGAATTTTCTCAAACAGAAAACAAATTATTTCTATTTAATTTCATCCAAGAGAGGTTATGAACAGTTGGGGCCTTTTTTCTGCAGTTTCCAACACTGAAATTATTGAAACCCCATTTATTTGAGAAGATGGAGTACTATAGTTAAATTATTTTTCGATTTATGAAAGCTTGTTGGAACAAGCATTTTCTGGACTAAAAAAAAAAAAAAAAGAGACTGATAAGAGCCCACTGTAAGTGTGACCTCTGCAGTTTTTAGTAATAATTTTCATGGTTTCTCATTAATGTCTGTTAATTTTGCAGAATTGGAGGAAGAAAAAGAGACTGGGTTTGAGCTTGGTTGTCTGTGGACAATGATACCAAGTCTAGATGACAAAGTCAAAATTTGACAAGGTACTAGAATTAGCATGAACAACATTTTCTTAGTTCAGAGGCTTATTTAGAATAAGGAAGAATCCAAACATTTGGAGAGATTTTTAAATGAGACAAATTACCCAGACCAAAAAGAATATCGTAATACTTCTGGAAATAAAATCTCTGAATTTGGTTAGTTGTTATTTAAAGGACTGTTTCCCCTTCTTTAGATTGAGTTATGGCATTAGAGTAAATGTGTGATAGTTCTGAAAGCTTCAAGAAATTTAGTATAACTAATCACATATTTTGCAATATCTTCCAAGATGGTTTTCCTACTAATCTTTTCTTTTTTTCTAGTCTAAACCGTTCCAATCTTTCAACGAGGAACAGAAGGAATCTTAGAAGGAATAATCTTTGATGGGTCAACAAGTAGTCACCCAATGTAAAACACATACAAAGCATCAAAACATGTATATCTCATTCCAGTCATAATTTAAACAAAGATATTTCAAACTTTTTATTTTTGTACATCTTTTTGAGAAGCATATGCTTGTGCCCACATATGGTTCTTACTGAAACTATGAGAAGGCATATCCCCAGAAAAAAAAGATCAGAACTGAGCCTTTTTTAAAGTATCACACAATAAACAGCACTGTAAATACTGTTGGATTTGTCCTTATATGAATGCAAATCAATTATCAGCTCTGCATTTCAAGTTTCATATTTAGACAGACAAGCCATGGAACTCTTTACCTGCTGTAACAAAAAAGAGTATAGAAAAATGGAGCATTCAAGCTTCTCCTTTCAAGGCCAGAAAGAGGGTTGGGCTGGATTGCTTTTCTTTGTACCCATCCCAATACAACTTGTAGGATGGAGTGAGTCTGCTGGATGTATTTCTGATCCTGTTGGTAAGGATTATTAGCTTTTATCAAATGAGAATAAAACCAAACAATTTCTTCAGTTAAATAATGAAGTTACAAAATTGCAAACAGGTTTTCCAGACTACTTACAGTACGTAGTTACTAATTAAGAAAATTTTTGTATCACTCAGGTCATGCTCTTAGTGAAGCACTTCATCTGGAAAAGAGACCAAAAGTTATTTCTCAAAACAAAATTTTGCCATTTACGGTCATTCCTTAACAAAGGCTTAAAGTGGAAACTTAGTGAACATGGAAATGCTGTTTCACAGAGTTTCATAGTTAAGAAACTATTATTTATGTGAGGAAATACATCTATATGTCTGCTATCCTAAGTTAGCAAAATGACTTTGCAGAGGAGAGACTGCTTGGAACCAAGATTATGCTCAAAGTAGAGACATCCTTGTGCACTTTAATTCATTATTTACATGCCCACAGCAGCAAGTTAAACATGTAAACCTCTCTAAGTTCCTTGCTTCTTAGACACTAATCTGTTATTGGAAACATTACACAGTGAAAATACCCTCTGAGTTTCTAACAGCTTACCTCTGATAACGCAGACCTGTTTTTTACTGTTATCTTAAAATATTTAAATCCTTCTAAGACCCATTTAAACACTTCCAAATGCCAAATGCTACAGAACAGCTCTTATTAGTGTACGTGGTATTTCACTGCACTATCTAAATAGATATCAAATGGGAAAAAAAAAAACAAAACAGGAAGATAAAAAAAGTACTTTTTATGTTGAGCTTAAAACAGAGGTCAGGCCATGCCTCTGCGTTCTAGCAAGTCTAATCTATTGTGAAGGTCACGTTGGTACTTTCTTTTGCTTTGCATTAAATGAATACTGTACCTTAAAGTTCATCTTTAAAAATAATGGATGGACAGTAGTCCTAGAACTCTGATTTGACACTTTAAAACAATTCTAATAAATATCCAAAATAGAATATAAATAAAATATGAATATAATTATATTATGCAAATATTGCTTCTTGCATATTTTACCTTATCTAAATTCAATACTTTGTATGGGTACAAAAGTTATCTCTAAGCCCAGAAAACCTCTATAGCTTTTCACCTACAACAGGTTTTATTCTGATACTTTACATAAGAAAAGCAAAAAGTCCAGATGGCTGCAAACACAGAGGTCCAAGAAGAGAAGTTTGTCAGTCAGCTTTGGTGCACAAACCGCTCAGGACAGACCTGTGTTTGAGTTCACAAAACTGACTGGTTATCTTGCAGATCATCAGTTAAGGAAATGAGACTCCCAGGCAATATACAGACAAATAAATCTGCCTACTTTTGGAATTACTTTGTACAGTTTGTGATGAAGTAGAGTTTGTCTATTAGAAAAAATCCAAATTTTGAGAAAACAATGGTAAACCTTTGTAATCGCTTTTCCACTTCTACTTTCTGGTTCTTGTCAATGTTCTTTTGATTCAGTTTAAGTAGAATGACAGAAGTATAAACAGAAAAAAAACCCAACAAAACAACATTGTTAGATGTCCATCTACAACCTGCAGCTGAGGGAATCTGTTGTGACTCCTTATGGCCATTCTCATTTACCTCTAAGGTAGCAAACAGGAAAATTATCTGTTTCTAGTAAGAGAGATCTAATAGAGGATGAAGGAATTTTTCAGTGTGTACAACACCCTTTAAACTTCTTGTCTTTAGGTTACACAGCAGGAAAGGTAGAATTAAGCAATTTAATAGAGATGGATAATGTCATGATAGCTTTGCATTGTTCCTTTCAAGTAATGTTGTGAACCATAACATGCTGTGGGGTTTACTTACAGGTTTTCTAGCTCACTGCTTGGCTTGTTCTGGTTGCTTTGTTACCCATTACTTGGATCTGATTTGTAATATTACATAGATCCTGACAACATTTCTGACAGAGTCCCTGGTTTCTCTGTCATCAAACATGTTGTCAGAGGTATACATTTTAAAGACTTTTCTAAAACATGAGCATGTATATTTGGGCTTTTTCTAATGAAAATACAATAAAAAGTTAATAAGAAATAAGAAGTTGAAAATGCAAAAATTGCAGAAATAACATGTTCTGCTCAAGATTGTGAATGTTATTTCTTGCAAACTTTTTCAGTTCAATGAGAATACTGTGTGATCTAAATTCTAATACATTGAAATACAGTATTATGGACAAAACCAAGTTCAATAAAATACTAAAGAAGAAAAAAAAATAATAGTAAAAAAAAAAATTAATTGAAAAGAAGGGAAGTTTGGGGATCAAAAAACTGTAGCCCAGTTGATTGGCAAAGTGACCTTCAACAGCCAGTAATACTCTTTGCTTTCCCACTAGTAACCTTGGTTTCAGTCAATGTGTATTATATATGCACTCAAACAGAATAATGGCAATGATTTGAAACAAGTTTGCTTAAAGTGTTACTATCTTTGTCATTTGTATAGGAAATCTATATTATTGTCCTGCCAATGTCAAACATTAAAGACTTCTTATTGTTCTATTTTTACACTGATCTACAACAGTTATTTTAATAACACATATAGAAGAAATTTTTCTCTATTTTGTATTCATTTAGATTATTACAGCTAAAATCAACTAAAGGAAAGGTTTTCCTCTTCGTCATCTTTAGCTTTTTGCTGCTGAGAAACACCAAGCACATAATTAACTGACATAGCATTTTACATTCTCGTAGATCCCTACATATTCCTGAATATGTTAGTGCTTCATAAAGAAACTAATCTGTATTTAGAAATAGCCATGAGCCTGGACTAACCTTCTAGGAAAAGAAGCTGTACCAAGCAAGGCCTCTGATTTGAATAAGAGGTAAGACATATGCATGAATTTGCATTGAATCTGTGGGTCTAATTCTAGGGTGAGTTATCAAATTTAATATAAAAATGGCAGAAAAATATAATTAATCAGGCAGGATTTTTGCCTTCTCTAGCATTATAGGCAAAACAAGGTGCAAACAGGCACTACGCAACTTCTCCCAGAGGTCATCATGTGAGGGATGGATTCAGGACACAAACATGAAACACTCAATGACAGTACTGCTTGATTTAAAGGATTAATATAGCTCATTGGCAGAAGTCCTTATCTTTCTCTGGAAATAAGAAATTGCTAATGGGAGAGAGAGGTTTGATCACCTCTTTTAAGATAGGTTACATGTGCACAGGTATGAAAGCACAGATAAATCTTTATCGAATATGTCATTTGTGTACTTCCTTTACACCTGACAAAAGATTTAGGAAACTTGACTGCCAGAAATATCTCCTAAGCACCAAATAAATAAGCGAATGACAAGTTAAAACTACTGAATCTTGTTAGGAATAGATACATTCCAAGATATAAAATATTCCCATTGTCAATACTTCCATATAGCAAATGTACCTTCTATCACTTGCTATGACCTAGGCTGCCATTATGTTTGGATTTATGTAATGTCAGGAGCAATAAAATGAACCCTGCTCTAAAATCCTTGCTATCTTCATTCACATTATCTGAATTGCCATTCAGCTTTATTAACTGCAATGTCCTTGGTATATGTTATTTCCATTTGTATACTATTTACATGAGCAAATCAAAGTTGATTACTTGACTGCAACAAGATGTACCAAGGAAAGAATTATTAGATGAAAAGAAAGAAACTCCCATGGGAATAGACTTTACTTCTTACACATGAGTAAATAAATAACTTTTCCTTTGTTCCGATTTTATTCAACGTGTTTCCTAAATCCCAGTGCAAGATACCTGGAAAAGAAAAAAAAACAAAAAACAACCCAGAACTCACTTCAGGTAGGTGTTTTCTTCTGTCTTTTATTGACATATTTAATTTCATTTCATTTTGTAAAGCCTAATCAAGTGCTGGTTTCTAACACTTACCTTTATGTTCTCACTAAAATAAAAAGAACAACAAAACAAACAAAGAAAAACAAAACAACAAAAAAACCCCCACGAGCCCTACATATATACACACATATATATATGTATTCCAATATATTCCTCTGAGCCTTTAAGTGCTTCTTATGAATAAAAACTTATTTTTTAAAAAATGGACTAGATGAAATTGTAAGATTTTCACATTAACTATTTGAAAAAAGCTCCAGTGGGAGGAAAATGTAGAAATTTTAAGTAATACTGAAGATAACTTCTCTCTGCAACTCATCTATCAGACCTGAAAATCATGTCTTCTCCACAATGCAACTGCCTCCATCCTCTGCACTAATCATTTAAGTCCTTTGCAAGAAAACGAGACGCTGCAATAGAGGAGAGGGAGAAAATTGGTGTAGACAAGTCAATTTCAATTGGAAAAGTTCTGAAGTCAGTTTTGTCACACTTTAATATTGAAATTAGGGGGTTTTGTTGTTTTCCTTTTTTTTTTTTTTTTGTTTTAAAGAAAACATAAAATATTTTAAATTAGTAATAGTGTAATAATATAGGCTTGTCTGGTGTCTCCACTGTCTGCAACTTATCAGCCTCTTGTGCAAAATTCAGTCAGTTATACAAGCCTCCTGCTAGAATTTATGACTATGGTTCACTATGACAGATCATGAGACAAGTTTTCAGTAAACAATTGTTGTTGCACTACAAGGCTTCGTATTTATGTTCCATAATAAGAGACGTAATATCCACCTGGGATATGATCATGAGGTGAAATGAACAAGACACAAGTGATCTAAAATCCTCCTGAGGCTCCATCTCAATAATTTTATTGAAATATTTCAGTTTTTAAACATTCTACTTCACCTTAAGGGAAGGGGAAAAGGAAGGATCTTCATTGACAAAAGAAAAGCAGTTTTGGGTGCATTTGTGAAAAATGCCATTTTCCATTGGGAAAGAAAACTAAACAAGCAAACAAAAAGGAAACTTTAAGTTTCCTGGAAGCCTGAAAATGCAGTGCATTTGTTTTATCAGGAAGCCAGAGGCCATCCGTATCCTTTGGAACACAAGGTGGCTACGGCAGCTCTGCCCACCTCTCCAAAGGTGTGGGAGGGAGAGAAACAGGAAATGGGCTGCCTCGAATCCTTCAAGGTAGCAAAAGGGAATCAAAGGAAACAGATTAGAAATTGATAAGTGGAGTTTTTACTACATGGATATTGGGGTGAATCTGACAGAGGAAAGATAGGGCAGGTTAATCAATATTCAGTTTCGTTACATGTACAAGGTTGTGTTTTCAAGTGTTTGTAAAATGAAGTCTGGAAGTCTATGACTGTGAACTAATAAAATACACAGGCAAATATCAGTGCAGAACTTTCCCAGTTTTTATTATTCTCTTTGCATCTTGATGAGAGACCCTGTGGAAGAAGATTCTTGGACAAGATGATGATTGAAACCTGGTCTGTGACACTTTGCAAACACCTTCTTTGGACCCCCTGCAGGTTTTATACACAGAATGGCTTCTAAAAAGAATTTCAGAAAAACTCTGCTGTAGCAAAAGGTACCACTGTATGTGTGTGAAATAGTGTTCCCATCTGGATAAACTCTGACCTATTCCAGTTGCAGGGATCCTGTTGCCCCCTCGTGGCTGCCCTCCCCGGAATTCTGTAGCCCTTAACAGTGGGAACAGGAAGCAGGTTCTCCTATTGCAGGCTTTATACTTCATTGGCTCTTCACCTGCTTCTCAGAGAAATTAACAAAGAAATTAATATATCATGGAAGCAAAGACACCTGAAAAAAAACCAAAACAACAGTGCAAAAAAAACCCCTACACTAAAGTGATTAATGCATTTTTAAATTGTAATTTAATTTCCTTTATAAAATAATTTAATAGTCAATTCCAAGCAAAAATAATATGCAATTTTTTTTATTTTGTTCTCAAAACTTTTGTTTGAAAACTGAAATTTCCCATGGAACATTCTACAAGAAATCGTTCCAACTTATTTTTTAAATGAAAATAAAATTCCATTATTCTACTAAATCTTATATTTGCTGCAAGTTACTGTGGTAGTAAAACAACAATCAGTGATAGTGTAAGACTAGATCAGTGTCATTCTGTATTAGATCTGTTTCAAAGCGACTAGACAATATTCATACCAATGATGTTTAAACACTAAACATTTTACTTTCATTTAAAAATAATGTATAGATTTTTAATTCCAGAAGATGATCACAGCCTGCTACAGCAACAATGGTATTTTAGTTTATATTACAGAGGAGGTAAACATACAGTTCAGTGAATCAGATGCACTATAAAGAGGAATCACAGGCTTGATGTTGCAGGGAAATTTCTCCAATCTCATCAAATGAAGTTTTGTTTTAATTCATGTGAGAGAACACAGGCCATAGCTTGAAAACTTGAACAGGCAAGTTTGCTTTATGAAGCTCCTCTCCATTTTAAAGGGATAAGGTGAATTTCTAGCATCACCAGGTCCAGAACTAATAAACGGTTTTGGTAGTTATAAGGAAAAGCACAAAGAAGACAGGAAAGCTGTTCATGGTGGAAAAGCTAAATACAGTAACCTGTATGCAGCACACCCAATTACTGTTTTGTTGCTTCTGATTTTTTTTTTTATTTTTTTTTTTTTATGGCAGACATTTATTACTGTGCCTAATGTAGCAAACAGCTCTGTAAGATTGAAATGCACTCCAAAACGTATCCCTATACTGGAAAGAAACAAGACATGGAAATAGAAACACAACATTTTTTAAGACTGCTGGTTTGATCTTCCTCCACAAGGACAGCTTTAGTGCCACCAAGTCATCTACTTTTTTTCCCTCTGTTCTGTATAACTACATCTGGGTCCTCTGAATTGGTTGAATGACCTTCTGGTTTAGCCATATTGCAAGAACCAAGACAATAATATGGTACTTATACGAATTTCTGCATAACAGTGTGACCCATGGTACTCAGAAATCAGCTTTCACTGACCTTGAGTTCACGTTAATGGTAATGTTGGTGCTACAAGAATGGAAGGGGAAGAAAAATAGGAGAAGAAAGCTGCAAGACCATACCCATATGGCCTTACCTTGGCTTAAACTGTTGTTGCTTTCATGCTTTAGTATACTTACTTGAGATATCATTGTTTTCCGTTAATCACAAATTTTCTTTGCTGTTGTTTCACTTCCTGGCTGAGTACTGGCACACATCAGCACCCACTTCTCAACTTTATCTGTACTTTACCTGTTACTGCAAATGTTGCCAAAATTCTTCTTCAGTTTTAAAACCCAGAACTATTACGTTTGATATTTGCTGCTTCGATTTCAAACCTGAAGAATCTTGAGTGTCCCAAACATTGTCTGTTTTCTTCCCTATTATATTGCTTGGTTTATGAAAGGGATCACTTACAGGTCTTGTTTTGCTTTAAAAAAAAATCTATGTGCTTCCATGTAAATTAAAATTAGGAGCAACATTACTTCCTGTGGCAAGACACAAGATAATTTGAATTAATATTTTACTGATCCCTAATAATTGTTGTTCAAAAATTTCTCAGTTGCGATCTTTGATTCCCCTTCAATTAGTTAAAGGTCATCAGTGATCAAAAAGCTAGTATGGATATGTATTTATAGTATAGATGAGATATTTGCAGATATTATAAAACTCTTTATCTACCTATCTGAACCTTTTTTTTTTTTTTTTTTTTTTTTTTTTTTCTGAACAGAGGCACAAGTTCTTTTTAAGTAGTACAGGTGGGATGAGCTGCAGATTGACTGAATTCCCTCTAGATGCTATCTAGAGAACGAGTGGGCAAAAGTTTGTTAAAGCAAGGAGAGAAAATGTAATTGTGAAAACTGACTGGAATAAACAATATTTGTCTGGCCTGTTCACATATTCCTGTCTGATTGAGAACTGAGGAAGAGCTTGTCAGGCACTGACTGGGGAATACAGAATCATAGACTCATAGAACAGGTAGGATTGGAAGGGTCCTTAAAGATCATCTAGTTCTGATCCCTTACATGAGCCAGCTTGCTCTAAATCCCATCCAACCTGGCCTTGAATACTTCCAGGGAGTGGGTACCCAAAACTTTCCTGGGCAACCTGTTCTCATGTCTCATGACCTTCAAAATAAAGCATTTCTTCCTAATATTCAATCTTAATCTACTCCGTTTCAGTTTATAGCCTTTCCCCTTCATCCTATCACTACATATCCTTGTCCCTCTCCAACTTTCCTGTAGCCCCTTCAGGTACTGGAAGGCCTGGTTAAGGTTTGGCCATAACTGTAGTCAGAATGGGTGGTCTTCCCTGCCCATGGGCTCCCACAGCCTCCAGTGTCTATCATGGTGTATCAGGCTGCAAGCTGCTCTATTTTGTCCTTTTCTGGCATTAGCAAGAAACATTGTCATGAGGGAACAATTTGAATACTCTTCTATTTTTCCTAGGCTTCTGCTCTTGGAAGCAACCTGACCCTTGGGTTTACAGTTCTCTACTAACACAAAAAAATGACTCAAAGGAAACTTCAGAATGATAACTAGTGTGATTGGTATTGACAAAGCAGTAATACTCTTTTCTGCTTCACAAAATGCGTGCATTAATTCATCTCCAGCTCCAAGAACTGTGCTGCTAAAAGATTTAGCTGAAGTTTCATTCAGAGGTTTTTATGACTGACAAAATGTGGATTTCATATAGTCAAGTTGTTTCTGTCACAAAGCCTGAATATTTTACTGTCAATGTTCAGTCTTTCAGAAAAATCCGGTCCATAAAAGCAGTCATAAAACAAAAGTAAAAGGAATTTGTCTTTCCATGAAAATATATATATTGAAACAAATAATTTTAAGCAAGTGAGAAGAGATTAAGAAAAACACTGGTTCACTCACCAGAGGATTACCTCCTTTTAATTATATTTGTCAGACTCAGTCTAAATACATGAGAAATCGATTTGCTTAAATATGATTTTTTTAAGTATGAAAAAGGATTTTAAAAAAAAAAAAAAAGAAGACATTTCATCCTGTCTAAAATGAGATATTTTTTTTTCCAGTTGACAATTTTGGTGACTAAGGAACTGAACAACTACATTTTGTTTCTTGGGTTTTATTTACAAATTAGAAGTGGTTAGTTGTCACTTTGAGAGTGCAAAATCTTGTAGGGCAGCTGTTAGTGGTAAAAAAAATCATGGAACCTTTTTTTCAAACATGTATCTCCATCTAAGGTGCTGTCCTGTGATGTTAAGGTTTATTGTAAAAAAGATAGTTATAGGCAGTATAGCATATTACACAATATTTTGCTTATCAGAATTGGTGGGTGAACCAGTATAATGTTATGCAGCAACTCCTGGGGAAGTAAAACTTCCAGTTTTTCATATAGAGCTATTCAATTACATACTAACCTTCTATGATGTCTTATATTTCTATCTAAAATAAGATATGTAAAATAAGTAAAAATATTTGCCTTGGTTAAGTCCAACTTTTAAAAGTTGCATGTTGATGAAGAAAGACTAATTGAGTCTGTATCCAAGCAAAATGGAAAACTGTCACTGAAGGATTCAGATATTCCAGCCATGGGTATGGGTACCAAGTTAAGTCTATTGGAAGCATCTCGCAATCCAGCCAATAAATGATAATATTGGCACATATTCTGCAAAAATTTACTATCTGTAGCAAAAGGGTTTTGCAGTTTGCACTATGCCATGCTCAGTTCATATTCTACTATCTGCATTAGGGTCACTGTCGTCAAGTAAAAAAAGTAAAGTACTGTCTCAAGTAGCAAATTCTGTTTTCTCTTTTTGATGTATTTTGCATTCTAAAAGGAGCTAACTGGAAAATATGTTTACCTTCACACAGGCACATAGTTAATTTCATTTTTGCGTGCAAAATTTCATTTTCGCTTGCAAAATTTCATTTTCATATTCTGTTCAAGGCTCATGTCCTTTGTGCATGTTATCTTCCCAGACCAGTGAATTTTAAATTCTCTGATCACAATGGAACAGCAATGGGATGATTCTCAACTGCCCATTTCTATTTCCCTTTCTTCCTTCTTACTAGCAAAACAATAGGTTATTAGTACAATACATTTATGAGATGCCAAAGCTATTGTTTTGAATTTCTTCAGTAAAAGTGAGATGCGAATGTAAAAGAGATCAGGTTGGAAGAACAAAGAATTCTCTCTCATATTCCTGAGTGAAAAAAATTCATTCCTCTTCTGAACTCTGGTGCAGACCTAAGTAAAATCTGAAACTGAAAAAATCCCTACCATCTGTTTGTAGGGTAGCACTGAATATAGTTCCTGTTGCTCAGTTTCCTGTTTGTTCACAAACTGCAGCTGGCCTTGCAGTGATGTACAACTTGTGATTTCTGTGTCTTGTTGGATTCTCTGCTGCAGTAGGAACAGACAGTTCGGGAAACCATAAATTGCAAATGTATGTGTAAAAACTTGAAAGGAGGATTTCTTACGAAAACAGGATTGTTTGCTTTTTATTGTGTCAATGAGTGGAAACAGTTGACTTAATGACCCCTTTAGGATGGTTGACAATTGAATAGGAAAACCTGCCAAGTCCTTGTGAAAAAAATGTCTTTCTAGTCATCCTTTTAAATACACTGTCACCAACCTCAAATATAAGCAAAGCAGACTGACAGTATTACTGGGTGTGCCCATATACTGTGCCATGTGGGGCTTCTGAGGATCAATCAGAAAGGCAAGAGTACCTTCTCTCTCTCATTGAAAGCACTACAACTGTAACATTGTAGCAAAAATGTCACAACTCTCAGTGCCCAACCTTGTTTGACAGTGAAAACTGATTTCACTTAATTACACACTCTAATACCTTTACACCCTCACCAGCAAGGAGATGCACGTGTCTTCATCATCTGTCTACATTTCAGTCAGTAGGATGTGTGCCTTAGTGTTATGGTCAGGTTCTACATGAGACACAGATCTCCAACTAGCTGGATCTCATTGTGTCTTCTGACCTCATCTTTGGTTGGGGAACTTGTGCTTGCTGTTTCAGATATGCCTTTCTTGCACATTTTTGAAGCTGACAGCAATCATTCTCTCCATCCTGTCCGTCCTCTGTAGGCCATTAAGATTTATTCATTACTCTTTTGTCTCATGATCTGGGTGTTCAGAGCTGTTGCATTAATTGTTTAGGGATCCTGATAACCTTGGTCTAGGGGCAGTTTACACATCCCATTCTTACAGTTCTTAAGGAACTACTTTTTGTCCTTCTTCCACTGAATGTTCCAATTTATTCTCCATCCGTACAAACCTTCATATGTCTGTTACAGTTTGCTACATCACTACCCTTAGTGGTCCACTACACTGGAGTCAGACAATGGTCCTCTCACTGCTGCAAAACTAAGGAAAGGAAAGAAAGGGAAGGAAAGGAGAAGAGAAATGTGTAGAAGCCATTTTGTGGTATAAAAATGTTATCTATATTAAATTCAGTGAAGAACTTGATCCAAATCAAGCCCTGAGTCAAGTTGTAGCACCCATTACTAATGTTCATCTATGCTTTCAAAATTCTCATTCTCCAAATTTTTGCCTTACAAATTCTGTGGTTGAATTCATGCCCACTGCAGCTTACTGATAATTCAAGTACTAGCTGAGTACTTGCGAAATAAGGTTTCCATAGGAATCTATGTGTCCTTGGTCAAATGGTATATGCTCAATCTTTTTATATATTTAGATACAAAAGGCAATACCCATTACTTTTTATAAAATAAATACTTCCAAATCTTTGGGCCTTAATTTTGCTCTTCCAAACACTACAATAAATGAAATTAACATAAAAGAAAGTGTTTTTCTAATGAAGGTACTTTGAAGACAAATTCAGGCAAGAGAGAATTGTTCATATGCAGTAAATTACTAAGAAATAGGAATTATTTTATTAAATCTGACATATTTCAGTAGAGTTATCAGACTTGACCTACTGGAAATCATTCCTTTATCTGTTTATAATTCAACAGATGATCTCTGCTGTTCTCATTTTGTCTTTATAGTTCTTTATAAGACATACTATTTCAGTGAAATACAGTTCAAAACTCATAATGATTATCACCTAACTAAAATTTTACTTTTGTTGCTTTAGTATGTTAACTTGATTCAGTTCAATGTGCTGGAAATCTTCTCAATGCATTCAGAATAACCTATTTTATCATTAATAACTTCAATACCGTAAATTATATTTTGAAGAACAATATATTCTCAGGCAAGAATCTATAAAGAATATAAATAATCCACCTACTTTTCTCCATTAATCCAAAACAGTGAATTTCTAAAGCAGTGTGTGAGAGCTTGATTCTAAATTAGCAGTAAAATTATGACAGGGAAAATGTATGTTCACTGTTCAGTGGATATGAACAGCTATTGACAAATTATATCAAGGCCAAAGTATTTACTGAGTTTTCTGTTTCAGCGCTAGCCAAAGAAGAACTCCTGAAGATACTTGTCTAATATAAATAAAATCACTAAAAATAGGGCAAAATTCTGGCAAGAACAGGAAAATGAAAGGCACGTTTTATTTATTCCAGGTTGTTAAATTTTTTTTTATTTTTAATCCAGAAGCTAGAAATTTTTATATTTAATGTGAGATTCACAAACAATGTCCTGTGGAGATACACTCTCTTCTGGCTTCCTGTCCTTATAATCTGGCCGTCATTATGGAACAATTACACACACAGCCTCTGACACTTTTTCTTGAAGGACTGAGTGAGGTTCAAGATGTAATGAAGGGCTTTGGAGTTTGAATTACCTGAAAGAGGCAGACCTAGAAACTGAGAGCTTACTTGCTCATAGCAGGGAGTTGGGAACCTGATGATCTTTAAGATCCCTTCCAACCTTAACCATTCTATGATTCTCTGATTCTTTCTTGGGTTTATGCTCTCCCTTCTATCCCGGCTAGCTCTAGCTGACAAGCACCACAGTTGTGCAATTTTTTACATAAATACTTCATATAAAAACACATACCACCAAGTCTTTCTACAAAACTAATGAGGTCTTATCATATTTCTAAAAGGAAAAAAAAGACAGTTTTCTCTCGGGTGAAAGCTGTGAAGAGACAGTTGTGTTTCTTGTTTCTTCTTGGCTTAGTTTAGGTGATTCCCCGTTCATTATCTGTATATGGAACTCCTATCCCCTTTGAGGAACCCAAGGCCTAACTCTTTAAGTCACTTTGTTGATCTCACAGCTGATGTCATCCTCAACTTAGAGCTACCTCAGAGGGGAGTAAAGAGCCTCCTGACTCAAGAGTCTAAAACGCTCAGCACCTGTTAATTTCATTGGTAGTTTGGCACTTAAATGCCTTTAAAACTCTGCTTTATATTTGATCACAGGATCACAGAATCACAGGATCTTAGGGGTTGGAAGGGACCTCGAAAGATCGTTGTGTCCAACTCCCCTGCCAGATCAGGATCACCCAGAACACATCACACAGGAAAGTGTCCAGGCGGGTTTGAATGTCTCCAGTGAAGGAGACTCCACAACCTCTCTGGGCAGCCTGTTCCAGGGCTCTGTCACTTTCACAGGAAAGAAGTTTTTTCTGATGTTTACGTGGAATCTCCTATGCTCCAGTTTGCAGTCATTGCCCCTTGTCCTATCACTAGACATCACTGAAAAAAGCCTGGCTCTGTCCTCCTGACACTTGCTCTTAACATGTTTGTAAACACTGATGAGGTGACCCCTCAGTCTCCTGCGAGCTAAAGAGACCCAGCTCCCTCAGCCTTTCCTCATAAGGGAGATGTTCCACTCCATCGTCTTTGTGACTGTGCACTGGACTCTTTCAAGCAGTTCCCTGTTCTTCTTTAACTGAGGGGCCCAGAACTGGACACAATATTCCAGATGTGGCCTCACCAATGTAGAATAGAGGAGGAGAACCTCTCTTGACCCACTAACCACGCCCCTTCAAATACACTCCAGGATGCCATTGGCCTTCTCGGCTACAAGAGCACATTGCTGGCTCATGGTCATCCTCCTGTCCACCAGGACCCCCAAGTCCCTCTCTCCTACATTGCTCTCCAGCAGGTCAGCCCCCAGCCTGTACTGGTATATGGGGTTGTTCTTCCCCAGATTCAAGACTCTACACCTGCCCTTGTTGAATTTCATCAAGCATCTCCCTACCCAGCTCTCCAGCCTGTCTAGACTAAGTTAGAAAAACCTGACTGAATTTTGTTTTCTCCCTATAACATTTCACTATAGTATTTTATTTTTACATCCTATATCGATATTGCACTAGTAAAAGTTTAAGTCTTTCTATCATGTAGGTTATATACCTTTTAATACAGTGGACAGACTACAGCACTTAAGACCTTAAAGGTAGTGAATGTCATTTTTATACTCTGTCAGGTTACACAGCCTGTACTGCAGCCACATGCCTGCCACCAAGTTTTTTAAGACAATGCGCTTATGTTAAATTAATAACTCTCATTGTAAACACGTTTACAATAGTTCCAAGCTAAAAGTTTATAAATGGGAATAGTTACTTGAGGCATCAACCAAAGTTTAGCTCTTGTTTTTTTTTAAACAGCTTCACAAATTGAAGGAAACATTTGAAAAAGGCCATAATTTTTCTCTGTTCTTACTTCAGGCACATAAATGTTATTTCCTTTCCAATGTCATATATTGACCATCTGAAACTTGATAAATCAAAAGATAGATTGCAGTGGAGCTCTATGTATTTAAGTATCAAGCTGATCCATAACTTTCACACCAACCAAAAGCCATTTCTTGTCAGTGCTGTCCAGAATATATCTTGACAGTTCAGTGGGAGTTTCAGTGCCATTTATTCTCAAATCAATACTCAATTACTAAGAGGAAGATTCACTCCCTTGCCCATTTTCAAGATGAAATTATGGACTTGAGCAATAACACTTAGTCAAGGCAAGCCACTGTCCATTAACTCATGATGCTACCAAAAACCCATCCAGACACTTTATTAAAGCTCAGTCTTTTTTCAGCTTTTAATTAATCATTGTGAAAAAGGCCTTTCTCATTGTGACTGATGACCAGAGAAAACAATTTTCTCCTAACTGCCTTTTAATTTCAACTCTGGGAGTGCTCATTGACTGAATCTCACAACAACCCATCAATGCTACTTTTTAATGTGTTTTCTCCTTTGTTATTGAGAAGAATGGAGTGGCAATGAGGCTTTGTGCTCCTCATCATAACTCAAGTAATTGATTCAGTAAATGCCGCACATTTGCTAGTGGATAAAAAGTGCTGTCAATGTAGATAGTCGGTACTATATAAATTACTCCATTAACAGGAAATAAAGCTATTTACAATTTTTAAAGTGTAAAGTATAAGTGGCTTTAAAAAAAAAAAAAAAAAAAGAGAGTACTACTTCTCACATATCTGTACAGGCATTTATTTTTTTTAACTGTACAGGCTGTAGCTGCTAGTGATTCGATACAGAGGCTCAGAAAAAAAATTAGCAGACTAAGGCTGCAATCCTGCAGGTGTATGCTTATGTGGGTAGCCTACTGAAAACTATTCTTCTTGAAGAAACCCAGAACTAAAAAGTAACTCTTGTGGAAAAATAGCAAGTACTCTTCAATGGTGATCATCACATAGCATAAATCCTGTTTTATTTTTCAGTTCTTCTGGACACCAGAGGATGAGAGGTGAAAGAGATTTCACTAAGAACTGAGGCATAAGCAAAAAGCTGCACTGTGTGTGTTTGCAGAAGCTAAACATTCACTAAAAGTCCTTTTTTGGACAGTGAATTTGACAGTGAAATCCAGGAAGACTATACCTGCTAAAGAAGTGCTCCCAGCAAATAATAGATACACGAACTGCGCCTTGTCTTCTATCCCCTCCCCTCCTCACCTTTAATAACTCAATGTGCCTCCTGAGGCAGTCTTGTTCGTAACTCCCAATTTGCCTGGGTTTGCGAAAAATTAACAGTTAAAATGTTAATATATTTTACTGTACCCACTTTTTTGTCAACATTGAACATATTCCAGATGTAAACACTGCTCTTTGTTAATCAGCAATTCCACATTACTTTAACTGTTTTTGTAAAGACAATAGAATTATCTGTTAGACAAGGAGTGATTTTTGCTGGGAAAATACATATATTTAGTAGAAGATCTTTGTGATATTGTGTCACTGGATGTTCTAAATTCCATTACTATATCTTCCAAATGCTTGTTCATTAACATCTCAAGAATTTCCATCCAAAGTCCCCCCTTATTTACCATATAATTGTTGTGTATATAACAGACATCCATCTGAGCTTTGTTTCTCAAACCTACCCACGCTGAAAGTATTAAAAGAACCTTTTGTCTGCTTCATGTAGTAAAGTCACATGTCAAACTTGTCAGTTTGATTGATCATCTCAGTTGCCTTCTTTAATCCTTGAATATAATATTCAAGCCACATAATTCTCTTCTTACTTAACAAAGTTCCAGGCCTTGATGTTACATGTGGAAGTATTCAGTATATTGTGTGTAGTTACATGTAAAATTCATCCTTCCAGTATGGCATGAAACAATTTAACAAGCTCTTCCCACATGTGGTTAATTCTTTGAAGCTACATAATGCAATTCTAGAATGAGCCTGTCATCAGGGAAGGGGCTACTTTTATGATAGATGACAGTGAGAGTCTCACAGCTGCTGTGTGCAAGCAATGGTGGATTCTGGTTTTGGTGAGAACAGTAGTACCCACTGTTCATCGATGCCCTTAGAAACACCTGTGACAAATTCATCATAAGTAGTATTCACACAATTTTGCCTGGGTTTCCATGACAATTCTCTGGAGCTTCTCTGCAAAGGGTAACATCCCTGAAGTGAACTTGGATGCCTTGCCCTGAATTGTAAAGTTTAGAGGTCAGAAGTTCACCACCAGGCAGTGTTTAAAAAGCTTTCTCTGAACAGGAAAATCAACATTGTGTTCAGTACCAAGAATTGTTAGAAGCAAACGTATTTGGTCCATCTCAGTTAACAAGAATCCTCACTGTTCACTCTGTAGTTTGATTTACAGTTAGCTACTTTAATATAAAGAAAGTGCTCCAAATGTCCTATTTTAGGATCACATTCTTTGAAGAATGTAGACATAACATAGCCCTGTATTATATGATTGTTGATGCATCATGCAAAATTATTAGCTGTCAAAGTAATTATTATGCTTCCACAATGCTTATTTAAGTATAACTTGATCAATGCTTTGTACCATTGCACAAAATCATAGAATAGCTGGGGTTGAAGGGTGTCTCTGGAGATCATCCAGTGCAGCCTCCTGCTCAGAGCAGGTTCACCTGGAGCAGGTTTCTCAAGGTCATGTCTGATAGGGTTTTGAATGTCTTCAAAGATGGGTACTCCACAAACTGGGTAACCTGTTCCAAATTTTGGCCATACTTAGAGTAAGAAGTTTTTTCTTATGTTTAGAATAATTTATTGTCCAACAGGAACAATGACTCTTTTTCTTAGATGACTGTCACCGCATTTCTGCAGCTTGTCAATGTCCCTCCAAATGGCAGCATAACCACCTACTGTATCAGCCATTCAGCCCACTTGGGTATTGTCTGCAAACTTGTTGAGGGTGCACTCAGTTCCATCACCCAAGTCATTATCATAGTAAAATCTGTCTATAAAGTAACATTTTTGCTTGTGCTCTTGCTAAGAAAGTCATTTCCAAAGAACAACAAAAGACCTATCAGGCGATGGATTGATTAAATTGTTTAACAATACATATTCTCTCAACTCTTAAGTCTCTTTGTTACTTAAATAATAAAATATTAACAAGCAAGATACTGCTACTTGAACCAGACTTTGTTAGAATCCTATACTAGTTTAACAATAAAGTGGGATTCATTTTGAGTAAACAAGGAGGACCACTTCCTAAGATAATTAGTACCCAGAATGCATAGCACAAGATGCTTATTTACCTGATGCTCCTTCTCCATAGACTCTTACAGAATTTTGTTCAGGTGCTAATTTTAAACACTGGAATGTAAAGACAATCTAATGAGAAGGTTTTTTGTTGTGAATGTTTATCTGGCAGGAATGTAGAATAGCAGAGGTCACTGGTAACCAGCTGAACTCTGTTGCTGAAAGGACAGAAATAAGATAAACACCTAGTGCTGATGCTAGTGATTTAACCCATTGGAAATAATGGTGCAGTTGATGTCAGGTTATTATTTGAAATATCAAGCAGACTTAGGAATCTCTGTGAGGCATAAAGGTCAGGAAATGTAGAAAAATACCATTTTAGCAGAAAATCTTGTAAAGATAATTCTTCTGCAGAAAATCACCTTAAGCAGAGTGAAAAAGGAAGCTAGATCTGCATGGTGACATCTTGCCCAAAAGTAAGCTACTTTTTTGTACTTTTAAGGAGCTTGCTCTATTTACAAAGATTGTACTAATTTAGGAAACATTACCAGTGCTGAAAATGAAAGAGACAGTATTCATAAATATTGTAAATTTCCAAGTAAAATGAAGCACAAGTATTTCCTTTTCCTTCTCAACTTTGCGTTTATTCAATTTTCACTAAAATATTACCACTCAAAATCATGTATACATATGCAGTTTTGATTCTGGTGGGATTAAGATTTCAAATTAATCAATAAACGTTTTTCAACTAACACAGCAAGCAAACTGAGATAGCATTGGATGAGGAGTTCTACAGAAGACATGCCCGCAGCTTGTTAATACAGGGATGAAACGAAATGGAGTCTGTTCCTTCCTTTACCCCCTTCCAAAGAAAGGAGGAAACGCAGGGACATTTTCAGCTTCTGTTTGTCCCTCTAATACTGGAGGCAGAAATGAATGGTCATGTGGGGCAGATTGTCAGTTCCCAGATTAACCCAGAGTGAATGGAATAGTTTGAATTAGTCAATGCATGTTAGAAACTGAATCAGTGTCACCAGAGATGCGTTGAGGGTAGATATTAAATCAGGAGTTCAAGTCATGTAAGAAAAATTAAGGCAGAGAACAAAATGCAACAGTATGTTTTCAGAACTGCAAGAAAAATATTTTTTTAAAATGTTATTTCTGAGACAAACCATCCCTCTAAAGTTTATGCCCAATGAACTTTTTATTGTGTCAACATGTAGAAATAATTGACCTTTCATCATCACCCCCAAATTAATTTCAATTTATTATAACTCCAGAATAGAATCTTACTTCATTAAGAACATCAAAGCAAATATGAACCAATGTCACAAATCTTATTTTAAAAGTGAGTGCTTTCTGTTAATCTGTATTTCAAGAGAAAGATCAGAGAGAGGGAAGGAGAAAAAAAAAAAAAAAATCATAACAAAGCAAATCAGAAACTCTCCACAGTTCCAAATAATATAAGAGTAGTTTCAAACGATGTAGTCCTGCCCTTTTGGCCTTGCCAGAAAGTGCATAACAGTGCTGCAAACAACAGCCTCCACTTATTTCATCACGTTCACAAAATCACGTCTATCCCGTTCCACTCCAGCAAGTGGCTGCCAAAGGGGCTAATTTCTGCTGATTTGATGGGAGCAGAGAAATTTGCTGCAACTGGGCTCCAGCTGTTTCATTTAATTTTTAGGTAAGTGTCATATGTTTCTCCCATACTGCACTAGAGGGAGAGTGAAATGTCTGCTGGTTGGCCCATGTTAATGTCATGATGCAGTGATTGAATGGGGGCTGTTGTGCAGTAACCTGACAAAGAAATAAAAACTTGCTGCATGATCCAAACACTTCACTGAGAACAGTCATGGCTTGGTGTGGACAGGCATTGCTTTTGACATGGCACTAGGAGGGGACACTATCACTCCAGAAAATGTATGGTAACCCTATTTGTGGGGCTAGGGATGGGAAAGCAGTAGTGAGGTATCTGAAAAGTCTTTTCACTCCCCAGGCCTTCCTTCCAATGAACTACAACCAAGAACTTTAATCTGCCACAGGTCATTTGGAAAACTCAGTCCTGAAATTGTTAAAAAAAAAAAAAAAAAAAAAAAGCCGAGGCAAGACTGGACTCACTTTAGTTCTAATAATGATTGCAGGGAGGGATCTGATTTAACAACAGCATCTGTCTGCCATTTCAAGAGAGAACAAATTCAGATAGGAAAGGAATAAATTACTTTTGAAACAACATTTGGAGAAAAGCATTTATAGTCCCCAAAACCTCAAAGGAGTTGTATAAATGTTAAGTTGACTAGAATTAGAGTTTTTTAATCATCATAGAGTCATAGAATCATAGCATCATAGAATCATAGAATCCTAGGGGTTGGAAGGGACCTCGAAAGATCACCCAGTCCAACTCCCCTGGCAGAGCAGGGTCACCTAGAGCATATCACACAGGAATGTGTCTAGATGAGTTTTGAATGTCTCCAGCACAGGAGACTTCACAACATCTCTGGGCAGCCTGTTCCAGTGCTCTGTCATTCTCACAGTAAAAAAAAAATAATTCTGATATTCACCTTGAACCTCCTATGCTCCAATTTACACCCATTACCCCTTGTCCTATCACTGGTCATCACTGAGAAAAGCCTAACTCCATCTTCCTGACACTCACCCCTTACATATTTGTAAACATTGATGAGGTCACCCCTCAGTCTCCTTTTTTGCAAGCTAAAGAGACCCAGCTCCCTCAGCCTTTCCTCATAAGGGAGATGTTCCACTCCCTTTATCATCTTTGTGGCTCTGCGCTGGGCTTTTTCAAGCAGTTCCCTCTGCTTCTTGAACTGAGAGGCCCAGAACTGGACACAATACTCCAGATGCAGCCTCATCAATGCAGAATAGAGGGGGAGGAGAACCTCCCTTGACCTACTAATACCCCCAGGATGCCATTGGCCTTCCTGGCCACAAGGGCACATTGCTGGCTCATGGTCATCTTCCTGTCTACCAGGACCCCCAGTTCCCTTTGACCTACACTACTCTCCAGCAGGTCAGCCCCCAACCTGTACTGGGACATGGTGTTTTTCTTCCCCAAATGCAAAACTCTACACTTGCCCTTATTGAACTTCATCAGGTTTCTCCCCGTCCAACTCTCCAGCCTGTCTAGGTCCCTCTGAATGGCAGCACAGACTTCTGGTGTGTCAGCCGCTCCTCCCAACTTGTACCCTCATCCAGGTTGTTGATGAAGATGTTGAACAACACCGGTCCCAGTACCGACCCCTGAGGGACTCCACTAGTCACACACCTCCAAACAGATTCTGCCCCATTGACTACAACTCTCTGACTTCTTCCTTTCAACCAGTTCTTGATCCACCTCACTACCTGATCACCAAACCCATACTTGATCAACTTATCTACAAGGATGCTGTGGGAGATGGTACCAAATGCTTTACTGAAATCAAGATAAACCACATCTACCGCTCTACCATCATCTAACCACCTAGTAATTTCCTCATAGAAGGCTATAGGGTTAGTCAAACATGACTTACCCTTGGTAAAACCATGTTGACTGCTCTTGATGACCCCCATGTCCTTGATATGCCTAGAGACAGTGCCAAAAACAAGTTGTTCCATCACCTTTCCAGGGATGGAGGTGGCTGACCGGTCTATAGTTACCCAGGTCTTCCTTCTTGCCCTTCTTGATGAAGAAGAGCTTTTGTAGGGGAAAAAAAAAAAAAAAAATCCTGGACAAAGACAAAAAATACTCCAAGAAAACAGCAACGATATTCAGGCACATGACCAAAAGTCCTATAAATGTAACTGAAGAATGTTAACTGAATGTTTGACAAATCACTCCTCAAAACTACCATTTTTTTCACAGCTTGTGGACAGAAATACTTTTTTTAATATACAATGAATATTTAAATATATTTTGAAAACAAGTTTTGGGTTTTTTTAATTTGGAATTATATTTTTTAATGAAAAAAGGAACCTTAAAACTTATAAGCATTAGGATTTTTTTTTTAAAAAAAAACAACTTTAATTTGAAATAATTAGAAGTGCTTTTGAAATTTTTCAAAGAAGTATTTTTAGCTCCACTTCAAAAAAAATGCCTCTTCTGCCAGTTCAGCTTTGAAAAATTACCATGACACCAAAAAGTCAAGTACTTAAAAATCAACTTTTTGCACTTTAAGAAAGAGAAAATGTTTACAGAAATATGACTTTTAAAACCAGCTATCTGATCATTTTAGTTGACACAAAAAGTAATATAGCGGTTCAAGCTCTCATTCAATCTGTAATAAGTAAAGGTTAGTAAACTAAGAATACTAAGAGAAAAGTTAACTGATTCTTACTACAGGAGTAAAAACAAATATAGGAAAAGCAGTGGATATGTTTATAGACTAACTTACAGCTTTTTTTAAGAAGGCATGGTGAGAAATTACCTAATTTATTTAATTTTTTTTTAGTTTGTGTTTGAAAAGCAACTAATCAACATCAATCCAATAGATTATTTGATTTTAACTGTATGGCTGAAGAAAAAGGTGGCACAAGACTTGAAAGGTTTTCTGCTCAAATGCTTGGTTTTCCATCAGTTGGTCTTATAAAGTTACTTCCCTACAAATCTTAACATCCAAGGGACAAGCTGCCTGTGAATACAGAAATCAATAATGTCAGAAAGCAGAAAATGACGATAAACAGGAAACAAGAAGAAAAAATATGAGTAAATGTTCCATGAAAAAAAATTACCTGTGTTGTGTTTGACCACATTTTCCAGTAGCATATGAGAGAACAATGCTTAGTATTGTTTTTTAAGGCAAGAGGTTCTAGAAACTAAATGATCTAGAAGCCATGTATGGTTTTATATGTGCATGTGTTTATGATGATTTCTATAGCTGTGTTATATCATAGGACAAAGCTTTGGAAAAATCCACAAAACCAGAAATGCAGGCTGGTGCATTTTATTCTTGCTGACTTCACTTTGTGTCTCTTTATCCTTCTTACAGAGAAATACTTACCTGGGAAAGCAAAGAAACTAATTTTTTCACATATTTTTTTTCCCATATAATGTAAAGCATAACTGAATCTTGCCATTCATGCCAGCACACAGCTGAGTATATATATGTATCTTTTTCTTGTAAGTACAACACACGATAGCTAAACAGATCAGGTCTTTGAAATATCTGCATGAATTTTATCTGGATTCACATCAAATACTTCTTAGAATTATTTAAGCTCACTAAAAGAATCTCATAAAGGTGGAGGCAAAAATACTTTCAAAATAATGAATATTGATAAAAATGCCATAAATCAAAAAGTAAACTTTTGTTCTAAAAAAACAAGTATTGTACAAGGTGCCATGACTAAACTGTCTAAAAATTGCTGTTGCTGTTGGTTATACCAAAAACCTTCTCTAAAGAGAGGGGAGAGGTGCAGTTTTTGTAGTGCTTAATGAAGCATTTCCCCCACTTTTGGACCAGTGGACTGCTGACAGTCCTCCAAATCTCCTGTGACCCATCCTGCACTTCCCATCAGCCTGGCTTCAGGCTGACTAACAGAACATTCAGGAGCCACTGGTTGGAGTGGCTTGCCCAGTAGGACTGAGCTATAGCTTTAAATCCTTTGCAGCCTGAGGGGGCTCAAACTGCCATTTCTAAGATAAAGTCCTCATCAGTGAATTGCAGAGTTAACCTTCCTTTCTTTCTTTCTTTCTTTCTTTCTTTCTTTCTTTCTTTCTTTCTTTCTTTCTTTCTTTCTTTCTTCCTTCCTTCCTTTCTTCCTTTCTTCCTTCCTTTCTTCCTTTCTTCCTTCCTTTCTTTCCTTTCCTTTCCTTTCCTTTCCTTTCCTTTCCTTTCCTTTCCTTTCCTTTCCTTTCCTTTCCTTTCCTTTCCTTTCCTTTCCTTTCCTTTCCTTTCCTTTCCTTTCCTTTCCTTTCCTTTCCTTTCCTTTCCTTTCCTTTCCTTTCCTTTCCTTTCCTTTCCTTTCCTTTCCTTTCCTTTCCTTTCCTTTCCTTTCCTTTCCTTTCCTTTCCTTTCCTTTCCTTTCCTTTCCTTTCCTTTCCTTTCCTTTCCTTTCCTTTCCTTTCCTTTCCTTTCCTTTCCTTTCCTTTCCTTTCCTTTCCTTTCCTTTCCTTTCCTTTCCTTTCCTTTCCTTTCCTTTCCTTTCCTTTCCTTTCCTTTCCTTTCCTTTCCTTTCCTTTCCTTTCCTTTCCTTTCCTTTCCTTTCCTTTCCTTTCCTTTCCTTTCCTTTCCTTTCCTTTCCTTTCCTTTCCTTTCCTTTCCTTTCCTTTCCTTTCCTTTCCTTTCCTTTCCTTTCCTTTCCTTTCCTTTCCTTTCCTTTCCTTTCCTTTCCTTTCCTTTCCTTTCCTTTCCTTTCCTTTCCTTTCCTTTCCTTTCCTTTCCTTTCCTTTCCTTTCCTTTCCTTTCCTTTCCTTTCCTTTCCTTTCCTTTCCTTTCCTTTCCTTTCCTTTCCTTTCCTTTCCTTTCCTTTCCTTTCCTTTCCTTTCCTTTCCTTTCCTTTCCTTTCCTTTCCTTTCCTTTCCTTTCCTTTCCTTTCCTTTCCTTTCCTTTCCTTTCCTTTCCTTTCCTTTCCTTTCCTTTCCTTTCCTTTCCTTTCCTTTCCTTTCCTTTCCTTTCCTTTCCTTTCCTTTCCTTTCCTTTCCTTTCCTTTCCTTTCCTTTCCTTTCCTTTCCTTTCCTTTCCTTTCCTTTCCTTTCCTTTCCTTTCCTTTCCTTTCCTTTCCTTTCCTTTCCTTTCCTTTCCTTTCCTTTCCTTTCCTTTCCTTTCCTTTCCTTTCCTTTCCTTTCCTTTCCTTTCCTTTCCTTTCCTTTCCTTTCCTTTCCTTTCCTTTCCTTTCCTTTCCTTTCCTTTCCTTTCCTTTCCTTTCCTTTCCTTTCCTTTCCTTTCCTTTCCTTTCCTTTCCTTTCCTTTCCTTTCCTTTCCTTTCCTTTCCTTTCCTTTCCTTTCCTTTCCTTTCCTTTCCTTTCCTTTCCTTTCCTTTCCTTTCCTTTCCTTTCCTTTCCTTTCCTTTCCTTTCCTTTCCTTTCCTTTCCTTTCCTTTCCTTTCCTTTCCTTTCCTTTCCTTTCCTTTCCTTTCCTTTCCTTTCCTTTCCTTTCCTTTCCTTTCCTTTCCTTTCCTTTCCTTTCCTTTCCTTTCCTTTCCTTTCCTTTCCTTTCCTTTCCTTTCCTTTTTTAATTTGGGTCTGTCTTGAATTGCCAAATAAAGAACCTCATCTTCCTATACACTTAACAAATTTGGGCCTGCCTACTGCTCTGAGGATTGATGATGTAAAAAGAAAATGCCATAATGAAGTCCTTAACTGATCTGGCACTTGATATGAACACAAAGAAACACATGCTTAAGGGCTGTTTTAAACTAAATCTTCAGTAACTGTAAGTTTATTTTTCCCCTTCTTCTATCTGAAAATCATTGCTTCAGAAAGATAAAATTAACAAGTTAAAAAAAAGTAGTCAAATTTAAGATTAAGTTAATTGTTTTGTGTTTGCCTTTCTGAAAAATGCAGAGGATAAGTTAATCCACAAATCATAATATAAGAGCTGCAGTACAAGGAGACATGTTTATTCAAAGTAAAGAATTTATGACATGAGACTGATGACCAATTAAATAAATAAAAAAATATGTGCAGTTTAAAATTGAGCTGCTTAACACCCCCTGCATTGTGTATTGTTTAAATATGTTGGGACAGAGTATTCCATTCAATATTTATTAGTAAATTCATTCATGGCAAATTATTTCTCCCTTATTCAATGTATAATAGTGCAGCATTGCTTTATAAAAATCACTGCATCAGCAATCTCTAATTAAATAGAAAGCTGCTGAAAAATTGAAGAAGTGAACAAAGAGACACCTCCTTTGGTAAGTAGTTCCCCTTCATTTCTTCTGAACAATTTAAATACCCATATACATTAACAAGATGGAACATTCTGAGAAACAGATCTCCAGTCACAAGTGTTTGAAAATGCATCTATTTGTTTGTTTTAGTTTGTGGGTGGAGGTAGATTTATTATTGTTTCTTTATGAATAAATTGTGTGTATGCTGATGTTTTTAATGTTTCTTATTCTTCCTCAAAAGTGAGACTGACTACATGGTTTAGGAGGAACTTCAAATATATCTACAATTTTTGTTCAATAGAATAAATTTTTCTAAGATTTCATCCAACTTCAGAAAGTCACAGATTCTTTTGGAGGACCAATTTGCTTAACAGCAGCACAGGGTTTTAGCTCACACCTACCTAATATTTGAAAGTCACAAAAACTGAAGTTGGTATTTGCAATTCCATTACCAAGCTGGAGCAGCTTCTCATCTTAAATTATCAAAAGTCAGGTATACCTTCAGCAGCACTGGGTTTTCAGGCTCGATAACTACCATTCAAATGCCAACATGGGGCTAAACCTGAAGTTAGATTCAAGCTAGATTATAGAATAATAATAATAAATAAATAAATAAATAAAATATCTTCACTGCTTCAGTCTTAGACATGAAAGGCAAATGAAAAGGCAAAATATTACAAGGTTGTTGTGTTTTGTTCCAGCAGTAAAAAAAAAAAAAAAAAAAAGAGAACTGCTAAAATTACCTCGGTTTTTAAGAGTTCATTTTTCTTTGGCAATGTAATTTTTCCAGCTACATTTTCATCAGCAATAACTTCATGTAAAGCAAATTTAAGGATCTTGATATAGCAACATCCTCTTTGTCAGATTACTGTAGTTTCCTCTCCTTCAAGTTGTCTTCTAATTTTACTAGTCAATTCTATGGTTTTACCACTAGAAATACTGGATAAATATTGGAATTACTGGAGACCATATTTTACACCAACATCTATATCTAAATTATTTCAATCAAACAGGTGAAGGAACAAGGGAAATCTTACATCAACATTAAGTGGACAGTAACTCACAAACATGTAATGCAGAACTCTGAAAAAACTGTTGTTCTTAGTAGGATCACAGAATCACAGAATATTAGTGGTTGGAAGGGACCTCCAAAGTTCATCGAGTCCAGCCCACTTTCATTTCTACAATGGCATCTACCTAAGTATAAACCTCATCCTACTGTGTATGGAAAACAGCTGGGCAAGGTGTATGAAACATCTGGTGTGATGTTTCTTGGCATGATTTTGGCATGTGCCAACCAGCATTGTCCCACCAGTCATCCCCAGCCCATTAGTTTGTTGGCATGTTTCAGGAGACCAGAATCCAAGAGACAGTTTTCACAGCAATGACAAGAACCTGGGAATCAACCTAGACATACTTAACTCACAAGTGTACATTTCCACTATACTAACATATTGCTTCTAGCACAGTTGCATTTCAGGTTACTTCTACTACCATAGATGACTTTAAATCTCTTCAGTTCAACTACCTGATGGAAAATGCTAGTAAACACGCACTTCCACTCACCCATATGTATTCCCAGTCCAATCAACTGTCTTGGGCAACTGTGATTTCAAACATTTATTTATTTTTCTCATTTTCCAGATTGTTCAAAGGATTCTTGATGTGAATGTCCTGAATCCGTAAAACATCTCAAGGAGAACTTCAAAATCCTACCTCTAAAATTAGCAATTATTGTTGCAAACCTTGCTCATACTGAACAATCAAGACATCATTTTCAATCAACGTCCACTTCAATCTCTTGAATAATTTATTCTGTTTTAAGAATAACTCGAGGTTTTCTGACTTTTTACTACATTTAAAATATGGTTTTAGAACAAAGATAAAGAATAACAGCAAAATAAAATTTTATTGGGAAATAGAGAAGCCTCCTACAAGTGATTAAATGCCATTATTCAGTTCAAGGGTGAAGTAAAAGACATTAAAACTCTGGGAGGTCAACACTGCACTTTTGTTCACACAGACTCATTGAGCCTCAGGCAACAGAAGGTTGCTACAGACACTTTCAACCCTGCTCAGTTTGTATGTAGTTTAGTTAATTTAACAGATGTGCATAGCTTGCAATCATGATTTTGTATTTATTGCATTCTTTAATAGTCTGGAGAGAAGATGAATGATGATCCGTCACTTCTTCCTTAGGCAAGTTAGATAAAAATTTGACTATGTGAAAAAATGTTATTTCTTTTACTAGCAAAATTGAAATTACAAATGTTCTTTCTCTCTATTCCCTTTCTGACTCTATACAAAGTCCAGGAAAATACTTTTTTAAACAGTATTTTAGGTTTTAAACCATTCTCACATTTTTGCAAAAAAGGGAAATCAAAACTACTTTTTTTCTGAGCAGTTCTCCACACAAGCAGGATATGTTAAATCTTATTAGTGTTCAAATACTGCTAAAGCACAGAGAAGGGTTTCTTGCAGAAATTAATCACTACATCTTTTTCCTTCAGACAAGGCCAAGCCTTGTCAGTATTTGTTTGCTGTCTCCACTAGGATACTGAGTATTTTTAGTATTGTTCTAGTAAAAACCACTATATATCTCCAAGGGATATTTTTGCCAAGATATTCTTATTATTGGAACCTGACTACTCCAGTGGACTTCTGTCCTCTGGAAGCAAAATATCTACATCCTCTCTGTTTTAAAACCAGCAGGACCATGATCCCCTGTCTGAAAACCTTTGACACTTGAAATCTATTTGTGAAGCTTCAAAGCATCAAAGTAAATGCTAAGTGAATTTTTAAAAAGACATTTCAGAGAATTTCTGCTTTGACATATTACCAGGGACATCAAATATTAAAAGAGCAAGAAATCAAAATAAATCAACATCACGATATAAAATCATGGCTTAGGAGCAATATAATATCTCTGTCCATAAAACCATCAGCAGGTAAATACTGATGCTAAGGGAATGTGCTTCCTTAAAAATGCATTTGTGCTGGTCTAAATGTCAATGTCAGTGTCAGTGTGTAACTCATTTAATCCTTAATTTTTTCACTAAAATACATGCTGTCAATTAGACACACAGTCACAGCCAGGAGGCTGTTTTACTAAATCAATAACTGATAACTAATGACTAAAACAAATTAAAATAGTATAAACAGGAATAGCAACCAAACAGCACAGCATTTCCATAGGTTGTCCTTCCTCCCTGGTCTGTATCCTTCAACCCTTTACCATTAGCTGACTGTGACTTTGAGGTAGAAGGAGCATTGCTGTCAAGGCTGGACTGGCTGAGCATGGCAGAACCCTTTCCTTCTGGCAGAAGCTGGCGTGTTCCTACCACATCCTGTTCCCAGCAGCTCTGCCTCACCGTTCTCCAGGACTGTGCTCGATCTGTTCATGGGTTCTTTTGATTTCTAGCCTTTACATGGTTGTTGCTCATCAGTTTATAAATTTCTACTCTGGTGTAAATATCCGAGGTCTCTTCTCATGTTTGCATGCCATTTCTATGACTTAGAGGAGAGTCATTAGATGACCTATATAACAACTATTGAAAGGAGGGGTACACTGAGATAAGGCAATGTCAGGGTTCTGGGTGAAGTGTGGAGGCTCCACGTCTCCTGCTCCTCTTAGGGGCACAGTTGCTTGTGGTCCAGGCCAACTCTGCTACATTGCAACCTTGGATGAGATTTTTGTGAAACAAGTACGTGAGGAAGGGCTATGAGAAACTTCATCTGAGGTCTCCCCATTTTGGCTGCATTGGAATACCATTTAAATGGAGACACAGGTTTTGTCCCTGAACTACAGGTGACAGTACATGGAGGAAGTTTTCATAGTGCTAAATAGGAA
>NW_009970726.1:8786790-8791097 GCF_000747805.2 Chaetura pelagica | reverse complement strand
AAGAGTGTTATGTGAATGTCAGTTCCTTCTTAAAAAAATGTTTGTGTGTTTGTACCCAAACCAATTGGTAGCTATTCATCAGCAGCATTGCAGATAGAGAATAAATCTCAATAGATTATCTGATTTATCCTTCCATATCAAGGCAGAAACAAGTATTCAAGTATCACAGGCATAAGCTTGACTAACTTCTTTTTTAGAAATCTGCTGGTGGTGTTCCATGACTCTCTTCAATTATTTGCTCTAGTACTTTAGTGTTTTTACAATTAAAAATTATTTTCTTCCAGATTTTTACCTAAACATTTCTTAACTGTTTGTGACTCTCATTAAACTCTTTGGTGTCTAATGACATAGTAAGTACATAACACACCAATATTATCTGTATAAAGAGTTTTTTGTGTACTGGAAGTGCACTTTTTGTGTGCTGTAAGTATGCAAAAATCACCCCCACCTTCCAATTTAAAAAAAATCCTTTAACCTTCCTAAATATATATTTAACAACCTCAGCATTCTCAAAGATATTTTATGAACTATTGCTAATTTGCGTTTAATCTTCTTAAAATAACAGAGTCCAAACTAAACAGAATGAGCAACATGAGGCCTCAGAAATGCCAAATAGAATAGAACCATTGGTTAAGTTTTCTAGTATTTTTTCATCTTGCAAACAGAACAGCACAGAGCAGAACTTGACTATTTTCATAGGACAGATTTCTAGATCATAAACCAAAACTTTGCCCCTTGGCTGATTTTTTAATTATTATTATTTTTTAATAATCTGCATGGAATCTTCACCCAGAAAATCACAGTGTTAGCAGCACATCTCTGAACAGTTCAGAAAGCTGGAAAAACATGTAGGGAAGGACAGGAGAAAAATGTTTCCCTCTCAAAATTTAGTTTCTCAGTTTTCTGATTGAGGAAGTGCTTTACTGCAAAATCTGACATGAACCAAGTTAGCATGACTATCTGCACTGTTTATACAATCATTAACATGGTATATTGCATCAGCTGCCTCAAAGGTATGAAGCAGATGCAAATGTGCAAAATATATGCACATCTTCTCCATTCCTAACGTATGCACTTGGGTTAGATCCAGTAAGGTGCACAACACTTAATTCTTGCTGACATCAAGAGGTTAAATACTTTAAGTACTTCTTTCTGAGTTAGACTGGTGTTAGTATGAGTTACAGTATGAAGAGCTGGCAGTGCAGAATCAGTTGCATAATATGTATAATTCACGGGCATTATTTATGTTTTCCAGTTCACAATCACATTATTAAACTGGGGTAGGGGGGTAGAACACACACAACAAAACAAAACAAAAAAAACTACTTTTGATATCATTACAAAGCTGGGCAAATGCTAAACTCTGGTTTGAATGCAGTCAACAAGTACATTTTGTTTGGATTTTGTCCTGATTTCAGACACTTGCTGTACCTACATTCTCACTGAGCATCCTGTACTTCTAACCCAGGGGAAGCAGATCTCAAGCTTCTTTCCTCTTGAGGTGGTTCTGGCAAGTGGAACTCAGCAAGTATGAAGTGAGTGCTCTTATTAAGGATATATATGTCTTTAGTAAGTAATAAATAAGACATGTTTATGAGACCTATCATATGGCTATCACATTATTTTTTTCACTTCTTTTTTCTCCCTCCACAGCAGAGGCAATAGCCGAGTAACCATAGCTGTATCAACTGAAATCAAGAATACAGTTTGAATTGTATCTTTTCATAGGTAGCAGCTTCTCACCTTTGAAAATCCTAAAGACATTTTAATGAACCTGCATTTGTTTACTCCTATCTGTGAAAACCCCTTGTCAGGTTTATGCCTTGAAACAAAGATAATCCATCCTCCCTAATTATCAGAAAGAGAAACATCAAATGCAGAGGTCATATGCCCCACCCAGGACAGATTTTTCTGATGTAAAACAACTGGTAGAAATATAGCTTGATGATTGATAATATATTTTTAAGATAACACTTTATCAAAGTATGACAGCAGCTGTGAAATCTCAGAGTTTTTCCTCTCTCCTCTATGACACCTTGATAAGGCAATTACAGCATAATTACCTTAACAAGTGGCATTACAGGAAATTATTGTCATTCTCCTGTTAAAATAACACGTAATCATCAGCAAGTGTATTCCAGAATCCTCAATCAACATCTGATTAACCAGAGCTAACTCAGAAAAGAGTATGATAGATGGGCAAGTTACTACAAAAAGGTAAAATATACACATATATATATATAACTATATAGACTTCATTGAAGGTTAAGGTGGTTGTTTACCTGATCACTTCCAAAACAGCTCTCTTTAAAACTTTTATTACCATTTTGCATGGAGGGAGAAAACCCTAAAGAAGGCTATTTAAATATACTCAGGTAAACAGCCAGCTTTATTTAAAAATACACGTCTTATTGTATTTTGGTGAACTTGTGAACCTGCTTTAAATTTCTGTGGTTTTCCTCTAGTTTTCTGCTTTATGATGTAGATTCCTTCAAGGTAGACAACACCTTTATATTATTAAGTCCTAAAACACCAATTCCAGTTTCATTTCATCTTCGTAAAACCAATCTATGGAACCTACTTTTCTCTTCCATCATCAGTTGGCTCCTTAGGTACGACTTGACTACAGCAGCAGGATACACTCTGAAACATCATTAGAAATCAGGATCTTTTGCCCATCATATCCTAAGCTCTATTTACTGTGCATCAAGCATGGCATAGCTAGCCAGTCAAGGGAGGTGATTGTCCCACTTTACTCCGCACTGGTGCGACCCCATCTTGAGTCCTGTGTGCAGTTTTGGGTGCCACAGTACAAAAAGGATATAAAGCTACTGGAGCGTGTCTAGAGGAGGGTCACAAGGTTGGTGAAGGGTTTAGAGGGGAAGCAGTATGAGCCTGGAAAAGAGGAGACTGAGGGGAGACCTCATCACACCTACTGCTTCCTCATTAGGGAAGGAGGAGGAATAGGTGCTGACCTCTTCTCTCTGGTCACCAACAATGAGACCCATGGAAATGGTAGGAAGATGTGCAGAGGGAAGTTTAGGATGGATATTGGGAAGAGAATCTTCACCCAGAGGGTGGTGGAGCACTGGAATAGGCTCCCCAGGGAAGCAGTAATGGCACCGAGCCTGACAATATTCAAGAAACATTTGGACAACACCCTCAGGGACATGGTTTGAACTTTGAGGTTGTCCTGTTCTGGGCTGGGAGATGAACTTGGTGATCCAGGCTGTCTGAGGAGGTGGTTGAGCCACCATCCCTGGAGATATCTAAAAAGACAGATGTGGTGCCAGGGGACAGGGTTTAGTGGTGAACACAGCAGAGTTAGGGTAGTGGTTGGACTCAATGATCCTGAAGGTCTTTTCCAATGAGAATGATACTGTGATACCAAGCTGATGTAAAATAGCATTAGCTATTACAGGTTGTGTTCTAATTCTACTGGTTGTAAAAAAAAAGAAAAAAAAAAAGAAAAAAAGAATTTTTTTCTAGCTTGCATATTTTCAAGATTTATCAAGAAAATAAGCAAAATCTCTACCCAGACCCCCAAAACAAACCTCACACTGTGATGATCAATGTATGTTAGAAATGTTTGTTTTCCAGAGCTCACCTAAAGTGCTCAAGATTGAACATGTGTATGTATACACGTATCCACCATTTCCATACTTTAACTACAGTCAAGAAGAACAAAATAAGGGACATAGCACAGATCACAGCAGCATGGATTTATTTAACTAGCTACATGGGTGTCATGTTTAAGTAAGCATTTGTTATACACCCCATCAGATACGCCAAAATTAGGTAGATACCTACCTTTGTAGGTATCCAAAGGCCTTGTTAGGCACCCCCTCAGTACAGCTCTGCATAACTACCGCTGAGCTTAATGAGTTCATAAAGTTACCATGACCCAGCCTGCAGTACTCCTTGTAAAATCAAGCCAACAAGTTCAGAGTTTGCACAAAAAATCTGCCAAAGGAAGAGATGGTGTACTTATTCTGCATTACTTACTGTTTTACAGAAGTCTGAAAAATGGGAGAGGGAACTGTGTTTCACAGTGGGGTCCCAATAAAGACAAGCATTGTTTTAGAATTAGAGGTTAGAATTTTTCACACATTTACCTGTCAGGGAAATGAATTCTAATGTAAGTCATTCATCAGGACTTGTTCTGAGGTCAATAGAAGCAGACTGGCAACTCTCTGACACATACCTTGTGCTGAAATGAAATTTTAAATGCCTAAGCTTAGGCAAGGACAGGTGCATAGTACCATAAATCACTTTTTTGCCCCATCACTGGCTGAAACTGTAGGGAA
>NW_009970726.1:8756288-8786723 GCF_000747805.2 Chaetura pelagica | reverse complement strand
TAGGGAAAAAGGTCCCCTCTCAAGAGAGACAGGGAAATCCAGGAGATGGGTTCGTTGATTTACATGTCAGGAAATGTAAGGTTTATTCCTGATGGCACAGAATGGCAATATGACTATGAGAAATGGCTTATGCTTACCATGATGCTGCCTGAATATTTCTGTACTGATCAAAGCATTTTCAAATGCACTAATCAAAACCATACTTAACAAAAATAAATAATAATAATAAAGAATGCTGTTGTTTGAGGTATTTTTGGTTGGTTGGGGATTTTTTTGTTATTTCTGTTGGTTTGTTGACGGAATTTTTTTTTATTAATCTGAAATATAATTTACTGTCACAGGTATTACTCCATAAAAAAAGATTCCCATTTTATATTTGAAAATACATCTTTAAAAACTCAAGAGCAGGTAAAATTATTTTAATAATTTTTACTCAACAGTAAAATCTTAATGATCTTTCTCCTTACGGTAGTTGTTTAACTGTCCATTTGGGAGAGGAATAGAACTGAAAAAATTAAGTTGTATTAAGCGAGCTCTCTTCAAACCAGTAAGTCAAATTTTCTTGTAAGTGTGAATGTAGAGGCTGGCAATGATTCTGAATTTGCTCTTAGAAGATATTTTCTTTATTGAGGATTGCTTGCTCCTCTGCTCTTGTCAAAATAAAAATCAGTGTAAAAGGACAAACTGTCATGTTTAGAATAATAAAAATATAACTGTCCATGCATATGTGGTAAACCATGTGAACAAAAGTGCAGCTGGTGAGAGAAATTATGCAAAATTGATGGTGCCTTTGGAAGCTTCAAGAGAAAAATCTATTAAATCTGATCCAAGGTCATAGCCTTCTATGTACAGAGAAAATTATACCAATACAAGAAAAGAACTTTGGCTGCTGTAAAGCACCCTGCATTTAGAATGAATGTGTCTTTAAATAAAAGCTTTTATGACTAATTGTTAGTTGAAAGCCTTTCCAATCTCTATTTTGAGTAACTTTGTTATATTTCTTAGTCAAATATGAAAAAAAAAATAATAATTTCACAGAGAAAAAATCTTTTTCTTTCTTCCAACACTGCCAACCCACCCATTTTCTACTATGACAAGATTCCTAAAATGAAGACCGTAAGTTCTTCTATCTTATAAACTCCTCAATTAATGAGAGAATTTTACAAAAGCCAACTTCCTTTTATGGAAAACCTCTCCAGCTTTGCAAAAGCCTATATGTGTTACCCTTCAGATCTGAGAAATCTGGATTAAGTGAGGCCAATATTTTGTACCCTCAAGAGTTCAAGTAATCTTTTGTTTTCACATGCACAAGATTGTAGGGTAAAATTATACAGGCAAGTGTGAGGAGGAAAAGTGAAGTTGCAGTAGAGGACAGCTCTCTGTATATGTGGAATGGGAAGGGGGACACCTCTACAAAGTTAGGTGCTGTTGGTGAAAAAATAATCTGCTTAAGAAAAGTGGATTTGAAAATTAGGAAATATTTTTCAAACTTCATTCACTGAATCCTTTTACAACCAAATTTGCTCTGGATGAGTCATGGACATTTGAGTTAATTAAATCTGTTTCCTCTGGTGAGCAATCCACCATATACACCTACTGAAAAGCTATTTTCATTCCATGGGTAACATCAGCAATGTAATTATGACTAACTGACATCCAGATTTCTTTACCCTCAAAATTCCATGATCCTTGTTTCAGAGGTATATAGCTCTGGTATTGTTGGTATATTATTATTATAACAACAACAATAATAATAATAATAATAAATAATAATAATTAATAATGAACTAATCAGAAAGATCAACCAGAATTCATGCAGAAACCAGTCTGTAACACTTTTTGTAATGATTCCCCCCAAATGGAAGACATGTGTCAATAGGGTTGAAGCCAGTTTAAGTCAGATTAATTAAACTTTCAAGAACTTTTGTAACCACAACCAAACTGCTTTGTATTGCAGATTTGTCACTCAATTAGATTATTTTATTTTTAGAATATAGAATCTTTTTAGAATTTATTTTTTTTTTCTGGGTTGAAACTGTTACATGCGTGTGCTAGGTAAAAGTTCTGCTTTTAGATCAAGACAAAATGATCATTGCATATGAGAGTCTATCTAGTATGAATTAGTATGGATCTGAAGATATGCTAGATTTTTTTATACAGCTAGATTTTTAGCTCATAAGGTATAACACACACACAAAAATAACATAAAGACTACTAAAAGCTGCTATATGTTTCACCAAGATTTAGTTTTTGCACAATAAATAAATCCCAGTACTAACAAATTCAGAAGTCTTTCTACATACAAAATTATGTTTAGTATCAAGGACAACTGTCAGTTAACAGTAGCAACAGTTCTTATTTTTTATTCTGTAGTATAGAACCTGTATTAATGTATATGCTAATTTAAAGAATGTTTAAAAATGTCTCTCTAAAATCACACCTGCCTTTCCTTGTTATTAGGAAGGAGAACATTGATTCTTCATTAAATGCTTTAATAAGTAACAATATTTCTTTAACATATTGTTTAACTGCATTGGATCTATGCTTTTGATGTTGTTTCCATAACATACAAAATAAAAAGACTTTTGAAAAGATTTAAAAATCACAAAATAACCACATTAGCTTATTGTGATCTGTGATGAGCCAATACTTTCCATAGAATCATGTACACCTCTGGTAACAACATAGGAACTAATAAAAATACCATTGTGTGGGTAGGCTGACTTCATCAGGTCATGATGAAGATCATATTAGAAATTGTCCCCACATAGATCTTTATTTAATTTTATTTCATTTGCACATGTCTAGTATATTGCAAAAAAAAAAATGAATTATACAGTACTGAGAAGAAGGGCCAATAAAGTGCTATAGAAAGAAATAACTGTCTTACAGTCTGTTATGTATTAATAACATCATACTACAGTTTGTTCTCTGAATTTCATATCAGTAAACTTAAAATTATTCCACTCTTCTATAGCAGAAACTTATTTGCTTCCTAAACAATTTTCCAATTAAATTATATATGTGTATGTAATATGTTAGAATATAACTAAATTAATGATAATTTTAAATTGCCAACTAGTCCTTTTCTATAACTCAGAATTCATAAGGCTTTTCCTAGTGTCTATAAGTCTGCATGCATTTCTGTACACTTTTTCTCATTCTGCTTCAAATATCATTTTTTATAGTCTATCATATTTTTTCCTTAGCTTTTGATCTCTATTTGCAAATAATATATACACTATCAACACATATCAAACAATGCCAGACTTGGCCTTCACTCTCTGCACAGAAAAAGAAGATGGATGTTTGTATATTTGTATTCATCATAAAGTTTGTTTTCACTGCCACAAAGGGATTTTTACATCCATTTCTTTGACAAGGTAAAAAACTTTACAGGTTGCATTAGTAACTTTACACTGTATGCTATTTCGAAAGAGCAAATAAAAGGGCCTTTGAGAAAGGGTTTTGTTATTCTTCTGCCATTCTATAATGGCAGACAAAAATGCTTTTTATGTTTCAATGCTACTGAAGGAGAAGTCGTCAAAAAATGAAAAAAAAAAAAGCAAAAAACATCCTAAAGCTCTTGTCCTAGCACTCCTAAACTTGCTTGTTTACATAAGAGGTGAAATGTACAATGCTGGATCAGATTAAATCACTGTGTGGGTTGCAAATACTCCAAAACCTCTTAGTAACTAAAAAAATTGAGTTAAGGGTCATAATCAAATAATTAAATAATTGAAAACAGAATCCTCCCTCCTGTTTTCCTGCCCCATCTCTCTCTTCCCAAAACAAGTGCTAAATTCAGGAAAAATTCTAGCCAGAAGTGAGCAGGACGTTTTTATATTGTTAACTGCTGTTTCTGTTGAGATAAACTAAAAAGCAGAAAGAATAATGAAAGAAGGCATCTCTGCAGAGCCATAACATGATGAACAAGATAAAGGGAAGCTCCCTACACAAGTTGTTGAACTCTTACTCAAGGTGTTTTTGTACCCTGTGGCTCATTTGTGGATAGATGTATAGCATGTATTTTCTGACAAATTGTTGAAGAGCCTCAAATACTTTAAAGTTAGCATCAAAGTGAGTTATATACCAGGTGAATTGCTCTCATCTAGCCAGTTCTTCCTATTCTTTTAAGATATATTTTACATTTTCAACATGTAGATGTATCGAGCCACAGGTTCATCCTGCTAGTAGCTTACATCTACCACGTAGTAAAACTTTATATACATCCAACTCTCTGATGTATATTTCCGGTTGAAAAAAATAAATCTCAAACTACGCATACATTAAAACATAATCCAAGCAAAGGATTTTCACTGAATTAAAGAAAAATACTCACCACATTGACAGACTGTATTTATGTCCTCTCTAGACTGATGGCTTTATTTTAAGGACTCTTTTTACCCTAAGTCCAGATGAGCTAAGCTGTTGCTCTTAAAAATTATCTTTGCGCAAATGACAGCAGATGTCCACGGTTCATTCAGCCTGGATTGGTACTCTCTGAAATGCATTTCACTTTCAGCTTAACATGAACATTAACACAACTGCTTCTTTGCAGCATTGGATGTATCTGAGGATAGCCTTACCTTCAGATTTATGCTGAATCTCTATCTGTATTGTAGTTAAAAATAGCTACAATCATTTATTTTATTCATTTTATTCTACATCAATGCATCTCTTAAAGAAAATTACACACTTGAATATATAAAGAAAAAAAGTAAGTCTTCCTTTTGAACATCTTATCAAGAAGTGTTATCCTTTTAAATGAATAGAAATCTGGTCTATGACTGAAGACTCATAACCTTCTTTTTCACTTACGACCAAGCTGCTTTTTATGTGCTTGATCCAGTGTTACTGCATGGCAATGGGAAAACTCTGTTTAATATTATTGTTGCAAGATCAGATCTCAGACCTCTAGAACAAATTTTATTCTTATATATGGAGGGAATGAAAGAGGAAGAGAAAAGACAGTTTTAGGGGCCAAATTACACTTCAGGAAATGTTAGCAATAAAACCACAAAATGAAGACATTGTGTGTCTCAGTTGCTAATATGGATTTCTATCTTTATAGTAAGAACTGTAAAGCTAAATTTAGACCCTTAACATTAGTAGCTGTATACGTGCATTATAAATTACTGAAAGCTTTGAGGAATTCTGATAAAAATCTGGCACAGTATTCCAGTGAATACCCTACCTGTATAATATTTGCCTGAAATAAGACTGAAGAGACTCATTTTATGGGGTACATAATGCCTGTCACAGTAGGAAAGGATTGAGATTTGAAGTGCTTTGGGGGGTTGCTGGTTTCACCCCATTTCTGGAATCATAGAGAAACCAGATTCACTGCCTGTTTTCAAGAAAAAAAGAAAAAAAAAAAAAAAAGTGTAGCTGTGATATCACAAAATGTATGCAATTTATTTTTAACTTCAGAAAAAACTATGAGCACTCTCTAAAAGTCATCATCCTTAGTCGAAGCACCCTGTTAACTGAAATTATAAACAGGTGATGATAATTAAGAATTATCATCTGTAAAGGATTGTCTGGGGTATTCGTATTACAGATCCAAATTCCCCTTGATTGCAAGCTGCTAGGAAATTATACAGATTTTTAAAATTCTGTGTAGCAATGACATTTGATAATTTTATCATCAATGCTTAGAATCTATTATCATTTGCAAAACCTTTCATTTTTTAGCTGAAGCTGAACACTTCTGAAAAACTGTCTATTTTGTTACAACAATTAAGTAACACTTACTAGTTTACAAAATGGAAGTTGCTGCTGGGTTGATTTTTTATTTTGCTTTCTCTGAGCTTATAAATAATTCTCATGGATACCTTCACTTTGGGCAGACATGAAACATATGCATAGGTAAATAAAAGGAGGAATCATTATTTGTAAAAAAGTGCTCCAAAATACCTTGAGCATAGAAGAATAATTAACTTTTACTAAAAATATATAGATACATGTAGAAAATATTTACATTTCATATGGAAACAACACTGAAGGACTAAGCTATGCAAATGTAATACATGTTGCCAAGACAGTGACAGACAAGACATACAGAAGAAAATAAAAAAAAAGTATATGCAGAAAAACCTGTTGCCTTTTCCCTGCTCTTGGAAATGCAGGTGCAGTTAGTGGCATAAGATAGCATGATCAAGAAGAACTTGTGCAGAGATTATTATTGTGATCTCCCTTTCAGACATACTGAATGACCCAATTAAGACCTTGATCAGTAGTTAAGGAGAGGGGAATTCAGTTCACAGAATTAGTCTTGTGAAATGGAGGAAGCACCTAAGTTGGAGACCTGTAAAAGTGCTTAAGGACGAATTTAAGTGTGGCCAGTTTCTGCTAGAAACTCTAAATTCATTTTGTCTGTCTATAAAATAGGTGTCTTTTTGTCTATTGTCTTACAAGTTTTTTTGGAGAAATTCTCCTTTACTGCATGTTACAAGGCATCTCCTATTATATGTTTACAGTATCAGTCAGGGCATTAGACACTACAGCTGTAAAAATTGTCTTGCAAAATGTTATATATTAAGAAAATTACTCTTTTAAACAACTTGTTAATAGTTATAAATATTGTACAGCTCAAATTGGCCACTCATAAATACACAAAGTTAAATCTTGCTGGATAGTCTGTAATTCTTTGAAAAAACAGACCTTTAAAAATAGCAACTACTGTTGTCATAGAAGAAATTGAGAACTACCTGTATTGTAAAATTCTTAAATAATAAAAAAAACCCAACAATCTAGACAAATCTGAGATTGTTATTATTCCCTAGAGATTTATTTGTAGGTGGTGTAAGTTGAAGGAACTTGAAAATAATAAAAATTCTCCCCATGATGAGCATCAAAAAGAACTGCATCTGTGTCCCCTCCCATCTTCTTGCCCACCCCCAGCCTCCTTGCTGGCAGTGCAGCATGAGAAACAGAGAAGGTCCTGACACTGGGTGAGCACTGCTCAGCAATAGCTAAAAATTTGTGTGCTATCAACATGGCTTTGGTTACAAATCTAAAGCATAGAATGATACAAGCTGCTATGAAGCAAATTAATTCTATCCCAAACCTAGTACAAGTATTTAACCTTCTTGTTCAAAAAGAGATAGAAACATTAGTTCCTTTCTTGAAGTCTGACAAGCAATGTGGTTTCATTAAATATATATATATAAATATTAAATTATTAATAGATGCACAATATAATACCTCTTTTTCCTTTTTTTTGAAATTAATCTAGAATGACAACACATTGATGCTAATTAAATTTGAAATTTATTTGACCAGATGATGGATTTCTGCAACAAACATAGACTTGGACTATTTGCAGACAGTTTGCACATAAACAGTGTGAAAACCTGGGCAACTTTGCTTACATAAAGTACATTTTCTTTTCATAAATTCTTGCAGTATTTTGAGCTTCCATTAAGATATACTGTAAAGAAATGAGATAGAGAAGGCATTGCAGGAAAGTCAATGACCTGTAGTCAAACCACAATCTATTAAGCCACAATTCAAGGAGAAGAAAAACCTCTTCAACATTGCAAGAACTAATGTGTTTTGGATAGTTATATTTTTTTCAAAATTATATGAAGTTATATTTTAAGGTATTTTTCATTTACTGATTCAGACACCACAGATGAGAAGATAATGAAGAGATTGTTTAGAATGAGAATTTGGAGAGTTATAAACCGAAAACACAGAGACCATATGAAGAAAGTCTAGAAGGTTCTAGACAAAAGGAGATGTGGATATTCAGCACATAAAGGTTGACATTATTGGCAAATCAAACAGTGCACAGTTGCATAAAATTTACTTGCCCACCAGTACTGCAATTGATTTTATTCCTTAGAGGTATCTGCAGTGTCACTTGTACGTATGAACTCACAATAGGCTCCTTTCCTTGTTAGTACCGTTAATTTTGTGGCATTCAGCTAGCAGGTTATGATCCCTCACTTTAGATGCTGACACATGGATTGTCTGCATGTCTGTTGGATATGCAAGTCAGTACATTGAACCTAGAATGCTGTTCAGTAGATCAGATGCATTTGTCTGCCTCACAGTCAGAAAGGCTCATTAGACACAACAGACTCCATTGATTGTATTGATGAGGTGTCCAGTGACAGTTATGGGAGCCCGGACTTTTTGTTCACTTACAGAGAGCCCTATATTCAAGTGCATTAAGTGGAAAGAATCCCACACATGAAATCTAGAAAACTACTCATGTCATGCTAAAGAAAATGTCAAAACAGGTCAAACAAACAATGCTCTGAAGTGCCTGATTTTCTGACTATAAAGTGGGTCTCAGTGATGGTTAGTTTGGATGACCAGGGCTATGATACAAATTCTTCCCTGACTGATTAGCCTGAACAGATTTTTAAACCAATTATGTTGGGTTTTTTTCAACTTTTCATGCCCATCTTAGTATATTTTTGAGTAGGGGCTGCTCAAGTTCTGAATCATATACTCCACAAGAGGTTGACATTTTTCCAGATAAAGTTTACTTTTGGTCTCCAGGGTAACTGTAGTTTTCCAGACTGGCTATGTGATATTCTTGACAAGTATAGCAAACCTTTGGTCATGTTTCATATTATGTACAGTATGCCTCTAAGCAGAACACACAAAAAAAGCAATCTGAAGTAATTTTAGTCTCCTGTGAGGCAGGTCTGTGATTTTAGAATACAATTTTTTCTGCGTAAGTTTGTACACTGTTATGTTTATCCTGAAGTATCTGATGAAAAAGATATACTATATATAATGCTTTTATAATTAAGAAAATTGTCACTGTACATAAAAATGCGACACACCACTTCCCTCACAATCCTGTCTCATGTTGTTTGTTCAATATTCCCAATGGTTTGGATAATATTTTAACTAATATACTGTGATTTTCACTCTTCTCTCGTTTTGTGCATTAAAATGGTCAAAGTATCTGTAAGATACCTCTAAAATGTATTTTACTTTTTTAATGTCCTGCAAAAGATTGTTTCTTCCACAGGAATCCTCTGATTATATCTTTAGATTAGGTTTAGAGCAAGAATCAGTGTCCTCCTTGCTGGGCACTGCAGCAAGGTCCCTCCTATAACATGAACATGACTAATCTTTGCAGGCCATGGTGGTGATATCATAGAAAATACAGTCTAGATGGAAGGTAATCTATTAAAAAAATGAAGCAGTAAAGCTGCAGCTCTACATGAAACTAGTGGCTTTAGTGAACAGGAGTAATATTTAAGATGACCACTGTTTAGTTCAATCTGTTGTATAAAGAGACATATTGTTTGTGTGCTCCTGTGGAAACTGTTTAATGGTGGGTGTGCTGGTTTGGGCTGGGATAGAGTCAAATTTCTTCATCATAGCTAAGTATGGGGCTTTGTTTTATTTTTTGTGCTGAAAACAGTGTTGATAACACAGGGATGTTCTAGCTGAGCATTGCTTACGCAGAGCCAAGGCTTTTTCTGCTGCTCTCACCACCCCACAAGCAAGTAGTCTGGGAGTGCACAAGAAGCTGGGAGGGGACACAGCTAGGACAGGAGAACCCAACTGACCAAAGGGATATTCCACACCAAGTCATGCTCAGCATATAAAGCTGGGGGCAGATGAAGTATGGGGGGGTGTTTGGAGTGATGGTATTTGTCTTCCAAGTTTACTGTTTCATGTGATGAAGCCCCGCTTTCCTGAGGATGCTGAATGGAAGCAGTGAATTAATTCCTTATTTTGCTTTGCTTGCTTTGCTTATTAAACCCATTTGCTTATCTCAACTCATGAAATCTTTGCTCATTTTTACTCTTTCAGTTCTCTCCCTCATCCCACCAGGCGAGAGTGAGTGACTAGCTGTGTGGAGGGGCTTAGTTGCTGGCTGGAGTTAAACCACGACAGTATGTGTGGGTGGACACACTCACTAGAAACAATGGAAATGTAGACTAGTTGTCATATACATTTATAATGAATAAGGATGTAGCATACAGAAGTCATAGATCAGCTGTAGCTTAATGTCAATATTATAAAGGTCATTGTGTTTTTAAATGCTTATGCTTTCTAAAACTTTAATTTAAACACACTTATTTAACTTTCCTACAGCTAAGTGCTATTACTTTTGTTCTATTAGTTAGATTATACATGTGGGACTTTTATAATAATAAGATGGTTAGGCTTTTTTATTACTTTTTTTTTTTTTTTTTTTAATTGTACTACAGGAGAATTTACAGGATAATATGGAAAATTAAATGTGAATATAAATATAAAGCATGTAAAGCATACCCAGTCATAGCTAGGGAAAGGCAATCATTCCATTCAGTCCTTTGTTGATTTCAGAGTTGGTTATGGTAGTTACACTTCAATATTAGCATTTATATAGGAAAAAGAACTCTTCCCAGAGTTGGATGTCACACTGATTGCTTACATAGAAAGATAATAGATTATGACAGAAAAGTAGGACTCACATCAGAAACAGATGTGCTACAGTCACAACACGTGGATGGCCCATTGTCACTGTCATCCTCAAGTGAGTTAAAACAGGCAAGATATGAGAAAAGACATTCTGATAGTTTAACAAAACTACTTAAAGGGGTTAAGCCAACTAACCTGCTTATAAGGAGAAAATTCATATATTTTTTTCCTAAATAAGTTTTTTTCCAAAAACACCAATAGTTACATTCATGGATCAAATTCTTCCTGGGTTCAAATATGCTAACATCAGTGGAGTTATGCTACATTTAACTCTTTATTTTATGAGATCAGTAATAAACCACAATTTTCAGTGAGCTACACTGCCATAAATAATCAAATTAAAATATTATACAAAAATAACTCTAATGCTTATTACATACAGGAAAAGCATCATGCTTATTTCATTTCCCTGGGAAAAAAAAAATAAAAAAATTCAGCTTCAGAAACTCAATTTATGTTGCAGTATCATCTTATTTTAAATTATTCCAAGGCTGCAACATGTTTTAAATACAGTTCATTAATTTTCCAAGTTGACAGGTTAGAAGGGAGCAAATTTTTTTAATCACTTGTGTGATATTATTAGAAATGTTTATTTTTGCTGATTTCAGCACACTTGAAGCCACACAACACAGCCTTAAACAAAATGAGTACACTTTAGCAAAAAAAGAGACAAATTATTATTATTTCCAATGATGAATTTTCTGTTTTTGTAGCTGAAGCTCGAATGATTAATGCTAACATGTGTGGTTTTTTTCATCTTGTGGCTTAAGCATACAGCTGGAACTAAAACTTTATATGTAACTTAGGGCTGATCTAAAGAATGTCTCAGTTTTAAACATGAAGCAATTAATTCAGCAAATACTGAAGTCACTATTTCACAGGTAAATAGATGATATTTAAGATTATTTGCTTTTAAAATTAGTATCAATAATGTATTTTGAGGTACATAGGATTACTTAGTCATTGTATCACAAGTTCTTTAAGCATGTCTACTACTTCCATAAATGCTTTAATGATCTTAGAAAGTCTGCCACCTTGTCACGATCCGTGACCTATTATATCTCCTTATTGGAGTGTATTAACTTATCAGGATTTGCTGAGAGATCCACACGTGGGTATCGCCTCACACAGAGGATACAGGAACTTATGTCCCGACTTTTTTGAGTGAATAACTCGCTCAGTGCTTACTAAATTTCTAACAACAGCAAGGTTTATTGTGGGGAAAACAAAGCAATTTGGGGCAGGAGGTTCAAAAGGAGTGATTACAACACATTAAACATATATGGGTACACCTTAGTTACACATCTTATTCACGTGAGGGAAGCAGAGGGGAGGGATTTGCCTGAATGGCTGGATTATATTTTCCCCTATAAGCTGGGGTAGCCGGAATTGTCTCACTACGGCAGTGCAGGTTCGATGAGCTGGGTAGCAAAGCGGCTCCAAGCGCCGGTCGCCCCCCCCCACCACAAAGCGGCGGCAGTCGGTGCGCGGCTCCGGGACCGTAGGTGTGCAGACGCTGGAAACGCGGCGGTTTCAGCGGCGCTGGGACTTTTGGCAGCAGCGGCGGCGGGCAGGCAAGCGGCAGCAGCGAGCGGGCAGGCTCTGCAGCAAGGCAGCTCCCAGCAGCGGGGACGGGCGGCAGCACGCGGCAGGAACAATGGCGGCGGCAGGCTGCGGGTGTAGACCACCGCCTCGAACACACGAGGAGAGAGCGAGAGAGAGAGAGAGAGAGGGGCGTGTCGCGCTGCCTCTCTCATGGGGTTCTTCGGCGCCAGTTTTGCATTTCCGGGCTTTTCAGCCAATCAGACGGGACCTAGTCCTGCCCCTGCTTCCGGCCACGGCTCCTCCCCTGCAGCAGCTGCCCCCCCCCATACACACAGAGGGGGTTCAGCGCCGTGTGGAGACACCGCTTTAAGTCAGTTTTGTCGGCTGACTCAAAGGACATTTCATGTTCGTGTAAGGAAATACCTGGTCCTTCACACACCTGTTTGGTTTTTTATGTGTTTTTAAGGTAAGTATGCCACTGTGGTTTCTGAAAAACATAATACTGAGAAGTTTTAAAACTAAAATTCCCAAGCTGTCTACATTCTTCTCAGTATGAGTATGGTGAGGCATAAGGGTTAAAATACACAAGATGTTTTAAACCCTGCAACACTTGGGGACCAGTCACACTGAGCTATCTGTATTCGTATCGATAAGACCTATGGTTCAACTGGACCTGCTGAAAGCAGCCCTGGCCGCGACCACCACAGGCTGTGACTTTGCCACCAGCCCCGGGCCCAGTGAGGAAAACAGAGTCAGGCTCCAGCCTCTCCAGCGCTCCTGAGATCATCGGAAGAAAGCTCTTCAGGGCGGTAGCAGTGAGTGGCCCTGCCACCCGTGCCATGCCCAAACTCCAAAAAGAGCAATCCCCTGTGCCCAGGCACACGGTAGCTCGGCTGCCAGAGGCACCAGAAGGACGAAGGAAACAGCTGCTGCAGCCCTTGCTTTTCCTGCTCCTGGTGCCACCTGCGCTGGATCTGCCACAACTCACCTCACCCCTGGCTCCAGGAGGATGTGACCATATCACCATTCAAACCTTTCACTTCTAACACCTTCTGCCCCCGGTGTGTAACTGGCCCCTTACTCACATGCACCTAGTTGATCCTATAGGGGAAAAGCTTCAGGCTCTCTCTACCCCGAACTATAGTAGTCTTTTTTTTTCTCTGTCTTTACCGACTGGGTACATTTACATATCCAGTTTTCCCCACATCCAGACTTTGAAAACTTTTACAATAAAGTGGTATTTTAAACACATAATCTATGTGTGTTTTGGTTTTTTTTTTCTACAACAACGAGATCTAGAGTAATAATGATTAGACTCTTAAGATATCAGTTATAATAAAGAAGTTCTCCATCCCTGGAGGTGTTCAAGGGCAGATTGGATGGGACTCTGAGCAGACTGTTCTAGTGGAAGGTCTCCCTGCCCATGCAGAGGAGTTGAAACTCCATGATCTTTAAGGTCCTTTTCAACTAAAAAAATTCTGTGATTCTGTATTGTCAGCAAGGCTATCCTTCCTCTAGATAAAATCCAAATTTCATTGTCTGTTGCAACTTTCCAACTCAGATTTATCACAGTGACCTACATGTTCCCTGAGGTACACAGTGGTTCAGTTCAAGATGTGTGTGATGGCTTGAATTTAATTTATACTACATAATTAAAACCAAACAAAACAGACAAGGAATAATGTAAATCAGATATGGTAGAGCCCCATAAAATTCTCAAGCAATAACTTTCATATGAGATTTATTCAATTTATTAATCAAAGTGAGATTTTCTCAGGTCCAGAATCATCTAGAAACCAGCAGATGTATTTTGGTCCTTGACACATTCTCACAAGCCATCACTAGGAATAATGAGTCTGAGACAAGATAGCAGCAGCAAATTTTTGTCAGGAAGACATCTCAAAGAAGTCAGAACTTTCCGTTCCAGAAAGGGGCTGCCAGAAGAAAAATTCCACCTTAACTACTCAGTTAATCAAATATACTTTGCAGTATTATTAGCACTTGACATTTACACAGTGCATTTAATTTATGGTTGTCCAATTATGTTTACAATATGAATTAACCCAGTCTCAACTTTTACTTTTAGTATCCATTTTATAGAAAGGTATAACAAGGTGCAGAATATCACTACACATCAGAAAATAGATAATGTATAATTTCTGATTTTCTAGTCACAGCTGTCATTTTGCTAGATAATGAAACAGAATATCAAGAGCACGTGACTTGACCTTTTAAGCACTTATTGCTCTAGCTATAGCCATATTTAAAAGCTAACTTGTATTAACCACATTTTTCCTAATAGCATAACAATATCTGTAACACCCTGCTATTATTGTCTTGGACTCATCTTAAATCTGTTCAACTAAAATGACTTCTGGAGACTTACTTTTGATTTATTGCAGCCTGACTGAAGCTCTTTCCACTAATGCAGTGGTTCTACTTTTTGTTTTTCCTTAGTTGTTTTTTTATCATTTATACAAACACAGAAGAAAAAAAAAGAAAAAATAACAACAAACCCAAAAACTAGCCCTAGATAGATGAAAACTATCTACCAAAACCTTTTATTAAAGCATATAATTTTTATAACTCAAAAAACACTCTGCAAGAATATTCGAGTGTTTGTCATCTAAACAGTTGTGCTTGTTTTAATCTTCCCAGAGTAGTGAAGTAAAGCAATCTGCTGAAACACATGTTTCTTTAGGAGGAAATTTGCTGGCTAGTAACAGATGGTTTCCTTTGACTCCGTAGATCAGTTTTTCAGCTCAGAGAATAAGAGCATCCCGGAGTATTACCATCCTTTTTCCTTGAGAATCATGTCATGTGTGTCCAGAACTACAGTTAAGTCACAGTATGTGCTTCATTGATTAGCCGTGAAAACAGTAATGAAAGTGACATTGATCCCTGCACCTATTCTGAAATCTCCAGTGATCTCCAGGGGACCACTGCTAGCTTCTGCTCAGAGGATGATCTTGAAACCAGCTGATCAATTCCACTACCTTAAATAGTCAAGCAAGAGCTGGTTTGTAAGGCAAAGCATTAAAATATTATTTTTTTTCCAAGTTTAATACACAATTTGGGATCAAGTTCTAATGTGATACAGGCAAGCAGAAGTATAAATACAGCAGTAGTAGTTTACAGCTTAGCTCAATTTCAGGAGAAAAGAATTATGGAAGGAAAACACGACTCCGTAAGTGTTGTCAAGCAGGTTTTTCATTTGCGAGATATTTTCAAAAGACCGGGCAGGAAGTGAAGGCATATCAAGCTCCCATGGTACATCCAGTCCCACTGGTTTTGCAGGAGCATCCTGGGAAGGCATCCAACATTGATGTGGGAGAGCCATTTTAAAATCTCTTCTCATGGTTAAACTATGAAACCAAGTAAAATCTGCCTACATTTTGGTTATACCCTCTATCACACTGTAGAAGGTAAAAATTTATTTTCCCAGAAAGAAAAATGTGCACTTTAGAGTTTTGACAAAATGAGGGCACTTACGTAAGTGGCTGAGAGGGATAATGCTCTGTTAGGCCATTTCCTAATCTTACAAGTTTTAAGTGTACAGGTAGAAAGCTGAGCAGGTAAGGTCATGCTCCTTAAAAATTTGCTTTTCAGGAAACTGTTCACTTTTAGCCACAAAGCCAAAGGGCACACTGGATGAAATCAACAGTTTAGGGTAGGGTAGGGTAACATAGCATAGCATAGCATAGCATAGCATAGCATAGCATAGCATAGCATAGCATAGCATAGCATAGCATAGCATAGCATAGCATAGCATAGCATAGCATAGCATAGCATAGCATAGCATAGCATAGCATAGCATAGCATAGCATAGCATAGCATAGCATAGCATAGCATAGCATAGCATAGCATAGCATAGCATAGCATAGCATAGCATAGCATAGCATAGCATAGCATAGCATAGCATAGCATAGCATAGCATAGCATAGCATAGCATAGCATAGCATAGCATAGCATAGCATAGCATAGCATAGCATAGCATAGCATAGCATAGCATAGCATAGCATAGCATAGCATAGCATAGCATAGCATAGCATAGCATAGCATAGCATAGCATAGCATAGCATAGCATAGCATAGCATAGCATAGCATAGCATAGCATAGCATAGCATAGCATAGCATAGCATAGCATAGCATAGCATAGCATAGCATAGCATAGCATAGCATAGCATAGCATAGCATAGCATAGCATAGCATAGCATAGCATAGCATAGCATAGCATAGCATAGCATAGCATAGCATAGCATAGCATAGCATAGCATAGCATAGCATAGCATAGCATAGCATAGCATAGCATAGCATAGCATAGCATAGCATAGCATAGCATAGCATAGCATAGCATAGCATAGCATAGCATAGCATAGCATAGCATAGCATAGCATAGCATAGCATAGCATAGCATAGCATAGCATAGCATAGCATAGCATAGCATAGCATAGCATAGCATAGCATAGCATAGCATAGCATAGCATAGCATAGCATAGCATAGCATAGCATAGCATAGCATAGCATAGCATAGCATAGCATAGCATAGCATAGCATAGCATAGCATAGCATAGCATAGCATAGCATAGCATAGCATAGCATAGCATAGGACTAGGCTGGAAATTTTCCACCCACACATATTGCAGCTACTTAACCTAGGGAAATAAAAGTTGGAAGCAATTTGAAGTTGGCTGGGGAGGTGATACTGTGTTTGGGAACCAGAAAAGATCAGATTAAAGGAGCTTCAGTAGGTTTAGATGAGCAGTTTAATCAAGATCTTTTCTTAACAGTAGTACAAGTACTCAAAGTAACTAAAATACAAATAAGTAAACTACAGATAAAGCAGATCCAGGAACTGCTTTCTTGTAGTAAATGTTTTTTACTACCTCATAAAATAAAACACAGTGGAAATTGATTATTATTTTTTTTTAGAGAATCACTGAACATGCAACGATGTAATTCACTGAGTGAAGCTCGAGATTTTCTCTTGTAATGAAATTTTCTGACATTGTGGAAGGTCAAATTTTGTGTTGCGGGATTTGTTCTCAATCTTTCAGGGAAACCGTGGTGTAATTCCTTTCAGGATAGCTATCAGGAAGTCCTAGCACTATTGCAAAGGATGTTGTAAATGTGACTAGCAATTTTGCATGCCAGTTTTCCTTAAGGTTTTTATTAGTAGGGCTAAAACACAGGGATGGCTATGGGACATTAGAATTCACATTATGATTGTGATGTACATTTCTGAAGCAAGCCCTGTAGCTCAAGACAGAGTAGTATAACCCCATTCATTGCCCACTGAGCTGATACCTGAATAAAGGGGGCTGTTCTTCCTTATTAACTCATTAGAGTAATAGGAATAAAATCAGTTTGGATGTGAGAGGACAGGTAGTTATGTACTGTAGGCATCCCTGCGTGTAAGTTGTTGCTAGGTAGGAGACACAATAATTTACGCCTGAAACAACACGGCAGTGCACATACTTTATAATTGTCTGTGTCATATTGACACAAACCAACTCTTATTTTTTCTCCTATATCTCAGCTTTCTGTCATAGATTCTTCCCACATGCACAGAGAAATTAATCACTGTTGTTTTGAGGACTTTCAGATACAGTGTTATAGTAAGGTTATGGAGAAATCTAAATGGATCACACAAAAAATAGGGGATTTCTCTTGTCAGAAGGAAAAAATAGTATTTGCTTTCATTAGAATCCCAAAGTCTTCCCCCAACATGTATGATATACAGAATATGTATTTCAAATTGTATATATTAAACAGCTATCTCTCCCATGGATTTGAACCAGAGGTTAACATGTGGAGTGACTTTTGCACACATCTTTATACTTTAGCAGATAACTGAGGAAAACAGGAGGTCTGAGTCAAGTAAAGGCTAAAATCACCAACATGAGAGGTAGTGAACTAGCAGTTTTGGACAAAGAGGCAGAGAAGTTTAAAGAAAACCTTTGTTTTTCCTTTAATCTTGAGACAGAAAATATACATTTCTTGTAATGTAATGGCAACTTTTGCTAGCATCCTCTTTGGTTCTCTTGTCTAAAAAGTTAAATCAGATTTTTCCTTATCGCCTGCACTCCCAAATTATCTATCAATGTTGGTGAAATTCTGGAAAATGTATACTATGGGATTAAAATTGTTTTACAAGTGTGTGTGCAGTTTATCTATCATATACCTTTTACATTTGCAATATGTAGGTTATGTTCACTGGTGTACAGCTGATTTTACAGAATTCACTTGAAGTTCGGAACAAAGTAATCTTCATGACTTGTTTATCCAAATCATGATGAGATCTTCAATGTAGTAGCTCCTTCATTGCTATACATAAGACTCTGAATTGTTGCCTGTGTCCATGAGTTGCATGCGTCCCATGATATGTATTTTTATTTCCTATAATTCATAAAAAAGGGAAAAGGTTCTCAACAGCAGTGTATATAGAGTATAAGAAATGGGTAAATTGAGAGACTACAGAATATACAGAACCATTTTTTTCCAACTGATAAAGTGGCACAGAGATAGTGTGAGGGACACTCTACTTGGTTTCAGCAAGTGCTTAGCTCCATTTCTACATTCCTAAAACCATGTAAAATAGACTAGACTTCAGGTAAATCCCTCAGTTCCTAGCACTGATCACATTACCTAGAGGCTGTATTGTGATAAATTCTTCAGAGGCTAAAGACAAAGAAGACCACAGAGAAGGAGAGTCCTAGCAACTGTTTTGCCTCTTCCTTCTCCCCCTCACTCCCTAACTCCACATATGTGCATTCGCGAGCAAACATGGGATAAATTATTTGCAAAAAGAAACAAGAGAAAAGTTGATTTGAAATGTGTAGCAATGTTTGAAGTTATTGATATAGTAAATCAATGGTTTATTAAATAAATAAAAGTATTAAAATACAATAAATTAGTTCCATATCCTGGAAATATTTATGCATATATGGAACTCCAAAGGACTGACTTAAAGTTAAGCATATCCTCAAGTGTTTCCAGTCTCAAACTTTGAGTCATTGTGCTGACTACAACATCAGGTACCTCCCAGTATTTTATGTTAGCATAAAGCTGTTTGACTGTTTTTAGAAAGCTGAAAATAATTTGAATAAATGAATGAGCATTTCCTTAGAAAAATAACCAGGTGGCAGATAAGTGCAAAGTGCTGAAAGGGCAAGTTACTTATTTTAAAGAAAATTATTACAATTAAAATGCAATTTTCTTTTTTTATCAAACTTTTAAGGCATTTAATACCCCCATATTAAATCTCTTTGCTAATGACTTATCAGTTTTAAATACTTTACAGTAATGACTTATATAATTTGAAGTGGTTATTTTCCATACTTCATTACTTTCCCCCAAATGATCATTGATTTGATAATTAGTTGATATTTTAAAGCCTGAAGATGTGATGTCCTTGAAAATGTTTCAAGTGCCTTGTTCAGGGCAAAAATAAATTATAATCTTTGAAATGCCATTCACTAGTAATTTTAGTGGGCTTTTTCTATAGACTGAGAGAACCTTTGATTCTATATTAATTAGTTGGTTGTGGTAAGACACTCACAAATCAACATATGGCACCAAAATTTCATGCTGTAACCCATCTCCTCATACTCAGTGGTAGCTATAAAGTATCTTCAAAAAAACCACACATATTTAGCTTGATGTAAAAGTACTTCAATTTTCATTGTGTCATTTCTGTTCTACATAACACATTAAGACACTGTAACTTTTGTTACTTTTGCAGCAGGCAGGATGCACTAGTGCAAGATTTCTCAACCTGTTACTGAGTTTGTAAATGTTGCTTCATAAACATTTTGAGCAGACCCTAGAAATTCATCTGACCTCTTTGGGTAGGTAGTCCTTAAAGGACAAAGAGTACCATACTACAGGAGCTGGAGGGCCCTTTTCTTTGAAATAATCCTACTGTCATTGATGAAATTAAGAATATATTTTACCAACATTTTAACTTCTGTATATAAATCTATAGACTTAATGACTAAACAGATTCAGATTCTTGTTCACCAATAAGGAAAACACCAAAAAGCCACTGATGTGCTAATAATTTTAACAAAAGACTAAAATCATTAAGCTAAAACAAGTAATAATGAATAATTTTATTTTTAATTAAATTCATGAATGCAAATTCTGTTTGCAGCTGGAAGGCTCTCTGGAGCCAGTTGTAAGAGAATACACTACTAATATATCAAATTGATTAAACTTTTTGCCACTGAAAGCTTGTGTGAGGTAACTCACATTCATCATCAGATATCCAAATCTTAATGATGTCACCAAGTTTTCCATTTTTTTGGTAATACATACATATGTAGTAGCTTGATTTGAAAAGTAAATGAATCTTGTAAATATCTTTAGTGCAACTCCTAGTGAAACAAAATACCCTGTAATAAAAATAAAATCTTGTTTATCAGGTCTCTTTTAATTACAAAAAAAAATTCAAGAAACTTTCTATAATTTTTTTACTTTCTAATGATTTAAAATGTAATGATCCTAAAGCTGTCAGATTTTTATATATCATGATTAATAGTTTTTCTACATTAGGGACAACTATCAACACTCTAAATTAACACAAAACTAGAGGCAGCATGTGCTGACTTCAGGGAAGACAAGGATAAAAAGATGCGGACACGTGCATGTTAATTAAGCACATTCTTAGCAGTAATTGTATGCCTAAGTTCCAATAAAATCAATAGGAATTATAGCCATGGTTAAAATTAAGTGCTTAAGGTATGTGTTGATTGGGCTAATACAAGGTACATAAGCACGTTTTCTTTTACTGTGGATTAACACAGATGTACTCAAGTTCACTAATCCTGAGTCTATATTCTCAGTCATCTGTCACTTCAAGGAAATAAATGCTCATACTTTTTAATGGCATTCTGGCAAGCTTGATCCATTGATTTTAATTTATTCTATGTGAAGGGTTAACTTTGAAGATGTAAATAACTTAATTCTAGTTTTATGTGGTTAGGGTTTTTTCCTTAGTTAACTTTTATTTTATTTTATTTTTTTAATTACCTTAAAAGGGGCTAAGAGTAAGCTTAGCTAACTAGCCTTGTTTTTTATTTTAAGGTCAGGAAAGATTTAATCAGTTAATATAACATGTCACTATCTGTTAGTCAAAACTAAAGTCCTTTTCCCTATTACAGCTGTTCCAAAATTATTGTGTAACTGGTATAAAGATTTAGCCTCTGGTGCACTGACTGTAGATAAAGGGGGGGTTTTAATAGTTATTTTTAAATATATATTTAATTTTTCATTTCAATAGCAAAGAGTTTCATTATTTCTGTTGCAAGTCACTGTAAATGATGTAAAAAGGGAATTCAAGTATAGTCACTTGGTAGAGGACATTCCATCATTTTTAAGTCTCCTTATAAAATTCCTCTGACACAGTTTGCCCTTCACTATTTCATCAATGAGTGATCACCAGAGTAAGAGAAATATAATTTCTATCAACTTGATGCATTAGTGAAAGATTACCAAAATTAGCTTATTGAGAAGCTAATTGCCCTCACCACTAAAGTGGCTACATCTCCAGGTTTCTATTTCTATCCATTGCACTTCTGCTATAATAAGAAGCCATTTACACTTGGAGTCTTCCTCTATGCTGTGTAACAGCAAGCCAATGAAATAGTGTCTATCTAGTTCCACCACCATCCCTTCTGGTCTTCTGTATTTTCTTTCCTTCTTCCTACTGCCTTCCCAACATTTGTAACTAACACACCTGTTAGCCATAATTGTATGTTCTTTTAAATTGTAGCCTCCCAAGGTCTACTAGACTATCTTCAGTACAGAAAAAATAGTTCCTAGAGATTTACACATTTATTATTAGTGTTTTTCTGTTTTAAACAGTAACATCATCACACTACAAATGAGTTGTTAAAAAGAAATCAGTGAAGGAAGGTGTAGTTAAATTCTGAATTTAAATTTATTTGTGTATCAGTAAAGCACTGGCATATAGGTAATCAGAAACAAGAATTAAGACAGCCCTATCTGTGCGATCCGGTACTAATTCCTAGAAGAATTCCATTCCTCATTAAGGTAAAAATCTGTGTAAGATATAAGTAAATACATAAACAAACAAACAAACAAACAAATAAATAGTTCTGTTTGTCTACCTCATGGCAATGGCATCACGTGGTGACCTCTCCCTCTTCAGTAAGTTCGTTCAATTCTTCACGTTATTAGCACACACTGATCAGTGTTTTCTCCTACTCTAACAGTACTTAGAAGTGCATAATACTAATTTCCTCACACAGACTAGCTATATACTAGCTAAACATACTTTTGTATATGATTTAATAACTAGGTTAGACTGCGTGGAGTTACATGAAGAGAAAATGAGTAGAAAAATAATTTGTTCCTATCAAGGAGCAGGATAAAGACTTGGAATGTTGTTCAGAAAACAGTTATGACTTATGATCTCTTGCTTCTATACCACCGAGAAAGCAGTGACACATAAAATTTACAGTGTGCAAGAGATAAAGGAAAAGGAGCCATTCTTAAAAGTTTATTGTGTGTATTGTTCACTAATGATATGCAGAATTATATCTCATACCACCTTGTATTTGAGATCATCACAATCCATTTTCAGCAGCAATTTACCAACAGGGCTGAATGAAGAATGAAAGCAAACATTTACTCCATTTAATAGGTGGAGAAACTGAGGCACATGATTTGTGAAGGGGTTTTTTTGGTTGTGTTTTTTTGTTATTAGTTACCTTAAATAATAACCAGCAAAGTGACAGAAGTTAGAACTGACAGTAGATTCTATGTTTGTTTTCTGTGCTTCCACTTCAGATCCTCTCCTACTTGAAAAAGAGCCCAACAAATGAGCCAAGCCTTTCCATCTTCATCCACAGCTTTTCTTCACACCATCCCCATGCCCTGACCTGCCTCTGTTGCACAGCTCCCTCATCTGCCATTTCACATTACTCAATGTGCTTTAAACTACATACCTGTAACATTGGTAGTTTTGAATAATCTTTTTCAAGGCACAGAATGGGAGAAAATGAAGTGCACGAACTCATTCATTCTTAGATTATTGGAAAGTCCTCATATTAATCTGCTTATCTTCCCCTCCCACATTCTCATACATATTCACCCTGGGGAGACATATTCTGAGTAAAGAGGCTTTAAATATTCCATTTTCTACTGACACAGCTTAACATTAATTTCTGAGAGCAATTTAAAAAATAAAAATAAAAATCAGTTTATTTAACTTCTTTTAGCACAGATGAGAAGTTATCCACTAAGATACATTTTTCCACAGTGAGTATATGAATCTGTAAAAAATACTGGATTAATAGCACATTATTTAGTACCCTATTACAATAGGTCTCTGATAATATATGAACGGCAATAAATTACTTCAAGATCATTATACAAAGAATAACAAATTGTTTCAGTATGATAGTAAAAATACACAGTTTTGTCAGAAAATTAATCTTTATTGAAGATTTGGGGGATTCTACTTACCACATAATTGAAGCTCAAAAATAACAGTGGAATAGAAAATTGGAAACTGTCTTCATATGTATTAGAAATTCTAGCTTAAGAACAATGGAAAATAAAAAGATTTGTTTTATCCAGAAGAGATAAAAGATGGAAGAAATTATTCCAATGATTTAATTCTTTCTTGACAATGAGGAGTCGTGTTGTAGAAATGTGGTGGACTGCAAGACATTTTAGGCTCTTATCAGCTGGGCATATCAGTAAAAGTAATAATTATCTCCAACTGAATATATATGGAGGTGTTTTATGGTTTTGCCACATTTGCAGTACAAAAGATCAATACCTCTTTATTTGAAACATTGAGCAGCCATGAAGTAACAACTACGTATCAAGCCAAGTGAAGGCATAAAAAGCAGAGGTCTCTATGTGTAGCTGCTAAATCCTAATTCAGTCTTTTGTTTAGTAAAGATTGTGGTCTCTGTGTGTGTCTTTGACGAACATGCTTATATTCAACTAATAATTTCTGACTCTTGTTATCACTGATATCTGTCATTTATTGTTGGAATCTCACTAAAAGTATGGGAAGAGGTAAATGAGATCTTCTGCTCCTTACAGACAGCTCAATGCTGATTATATAGTTTAGATTTTATCTATGCAAATAAAAATGGAGATTCTGAGAGACATCTGAGCTGAGCTGGACTTTCTAAGAAAAATGTTTTCAGGCTTTTCTAAACAATTCATTAAGAGGTGGTGAAAACCTCCTGTCCTTCTGTTTTCTGTGTCATAGTGTGTCCTTGGTATTTACAGCAGCTGTAAGAAGTTAAATTTGAGAGTTCAGCCCTTAGTTTCACATTATCAGTGTGATATCAAGAGTCATATCATTAAAATGGCATGAAAATTGTGAACTGAAAGTTTTCAGAACAGATTAATGCAGTTTGTGAGTAAAAAAACCTTTTTAACTGGGGCCTGTTCTGGTTGCACATAACAAAAACTTCCAAGGAAGATGATGATATATATTCCATAATCCAAACATGCATATTCTGTATTCCTTTCCACCTACCTTCATGGCTTCGCTGCCTCCACGTAGTATTTTCCTGGGACCCCATCAACCCTCACAACCATAAGAAAGGATATGTTGTGATTATGACAAAAGACAGAGCTGAGCCATGCATAAAGGACAGCTTACAGCTGAACTGATATCACAGGAGACACAGCTTCGAAAGTATCGGCAGGTGATGCGCAGAAGCACAGAATAGTTATGCAAACCTTTTGTCTGCACGATCTAGTTTAATAAAAAGCCTACAAAAAACATGTCTTTGAAGCAATACCTAGAGATGTGAGAAAAAATGTGCATAAGCCATCAAGTGATGGCAGATTAATTTACCCATGTTTCAAAGAGGAGAAACAGACTAAACAAGGACCTTGAATTTCTTCCTGGGAACAAAAAAAGCCACAAACATTCTGGAACTTCCCGGTTCCTCTGCTAAGTTTGTTTGAAATTTACCATCTATTGCAGAGGAATGAAGTCAATGTCTTAAGACGAAAAAAGTTATTATTTGTAGCATACATCCACAAGGAAATCAGGCTAAGCAGAAAGGTGATGAAAGGGAAATAAATTAGTCAGTAATTTGCCAAGAATGAGTGCAAGACTAAGCTTGAAAAATATTAATTAAATTCCTACTGGTCACTCCAGTAAATCAAAAACAAAGAGAGAAAATTGAATAAGGGATATAAAAAGTTTCCCAGCAATAGTCAGAGTAAAGAGAGCTTACACTCTAAAAGGCTAAAAACCTATTTTATTAGAAAGGGGATTTTTCATCCTATTTTGCAGAGAACACAAGTCAAACAAATTACAAGCAAAAAGGAAAAGAGCCAACTATAAACATGATTACAGTTTTCTACCGTAGACAAAGATGCCATTGCTTGTATAATATGCTGCAATTATTCCTTTCAGGCTCCCCTGTCATATCATTACAACATAACTACAGGTTGTCTATCACCTAATGACTTCTGCAGGTGAGCAATTATTACAATAATTAATACCTAGAAAAATTACCAAGAAAACCCTGTAGTGTTACATATGAAGAAATCTTGCTATTTATTGTGTGAACTTTGTATTGTCACTTAAAAGACATACTTTTACTTCTTTTCTATATCAAAATTATTGTCATAGTATCACATGCTGCTACAAAAGAGCACCATTTATCCCAAGCTTCTTCAAATAAACAAATATTTAAGTGTAAATGATATCAGAAAGGTCATTTGAGGCTAGCCAAAACAGAAAATACAATACTTTACAGAAGACTGTAATAACCAGATTAGCTGGGAGTAACAACTTATCATGGGAGAATATATATAAACTGCACCTCTGAGGAGTAAGAGAAAAATATTTGTTATATTCATTTCTAAATGCTGCATACAGTTGTAATATGTACAGCAGAGCAAATGGTTAATCCTCTACATATTACTTCTACCAACTCATTCAATTACACTGGGAATTTTGCAACCTTTCTTTTGATCCTTTCACAGGTTTTGCATTTTGTAAGAAACAACAAACAAAACAATTATTCTTGTCTAACTTTCAAGGGTTACTGTTTTAACTGAAAAGAAGCTAATAGTTTGGGGCATCCATCCTTTCTTCTTTCTCTCAAACTATGGATTGGGTTGGCATAGCAGCCCCACCACATACATTCACAATTTTCATAATAACTCAAGGTTTTCCCTTCCCCTAACAAAAGTCATGCTACCAACAAGTACTTGGGTCTAAAATGAGAACCTAGGACTATACTGGCTTTCCTTCCTTCCCTAATTCCAACACAAGGAGCTTGTATGAAACAGAAGATGTTTCTTACACATAATTTTACAGACTGATAGTATTCCTCTCCCTTTTGCCTTTTTACTTCAAGTCAGCTCACATGTCTGAAAATGCAACTCAAATCTAAGGCTGCCTTTGACAAAAGCAGTGGTTTGACTTGTCTCACATTATGGGGCAATGAGACAAAAAATTATCACTGTCGAGAAGTTGTAGGTACCCAACATGAAGAGCCAAACAATTGAAAACTCAAGTATGCAGCATGTATCTTACCTTTATGAGCAACATCTTAAAATAGTAGTGGAAATAGGAAAATCATAAATGGGTCAATGACCTTAGCAGGGACACCTACATATTAGTGCAGCAGTGGGCAAAATGCAGATGCTCCAAATATGGCACCATCATAAATATCTAAAATGCTCAGATAACATAGTTACACATGTATACTGACTGAACCCTTGTGCTTCTGTAGCAGAAGGATAGTGCTACCACACACAGAGGGAGATTTAGATAACATTTTGTTTTTAAGAACTGTGCTGGCAGCATTTATCACGGTCTCCATAACATGTCAATATATCCCCATCATTTTGGAGGTTACTATTGTGTGAATTTCCGAGCACTCAGAAGCAATTAAAATTCTTCCTTACTTGAGTATAGATTGTGGGTTTTTTCTCTACCCAGAGATTTTCGTAATTGTATCTCTCAGCTGACCCTCAAGTACAAAGGAAGCATATGTACCAGCAGATATGTGTACACCCATATAAACTAAAATGATATTTCATTTGAAGCTTTAAAAAAATCACAGGTAAGGCACATGAGATGAATGTGAAAGTCAGTCCTCTTTATCAAGTCCTGCACAGTCAAGCTGTCCTTTGGGTAATTCTCCTATGATAACAAGTCTTTTTTTATGGCTGAAAGAAAAAAACAGTTTTCTGCTCATATGAAATTGCCCGTTACCTTATGATTTTAACAAGATTCAATTAAAGGACACAGCAACTATCATTACCCTCACTCTACTTTTTTTTTGGTTGTTGTCCTTTGGGAAGATGGTGGATTTTTGCAGGTTAGGATATCCAAGAGGAAACCTGTGTGAAATTAAACCTCCTTCTCCCACTTTCCCTAAGTACAGTTTTCTAAAGGTTATTTAGTGCAACACAGATGTGGAAAAAATAAGCCCTTACATAAAGAGCTGGTGTTTGCAACGTGTATGTCTAATCTAAATCATACTAAGCATATCTTTCAACAGTAGAACTGTATTTGAGAGCAGACCTGTATATTTCTCCATACCAACAGGATGTATTTATAGCAGTTTATTAATAATAAGCATCAATCTTTTATGCTTATTCTTCTTTCCCAGTGTACCTCTGCTGAAATACTGTTATTTTACACTATAGTAGAATTCCTTTCTCTCTGAGTTTTAATCATATGAAAAATTAGATTGAATTTTCATTTACACTGCAAATTTTATGATGTAGGTTTCCTAATACACTTCAGCTTGATATTGCAGTGAATTGCATTATCCCTAATGGGTCATCAGTTCTGAGGGTTAGTATTTGATCTTGTTTTATTATCTTCCCTACCTATATTCCATACCTATTTTTTTTCCTGAAATGAACATTATTGATTTATTCATTAAATACTGTCTGTTCAATGTGAATTTTTCATCCAAGTGGTATGATTAATCCTTTTAAAAATAATGATGATATGCTGCACAATACTTGAAATGCTGGTTTTCCAAGACAGTTTTCAATGGATTGCAACTAAATACTATATATACATATGTGTGTATATATATATATATGTAAACGTCTTGTACCTTTTCTCTAAAATGTTATCCATTGATGATATCTCATAAAAAAATGGAAGAATCAATAAATTAGTATATTTCTTAAAATTAAGGTCATACCAGGGTGAAGGATTATTTTCTTGGTTTTGTTTGAAGGTGGTGTTTTATTTCTGTATTACTTCAGCCTAAAATGTGACCTAATATCACAGAAAAGGGGTTAAAAAATCTTAGGAATATTCAGATGAATGTTGTATCATACAAAGAAAGAATCTGATGAAATAAAATAAGACTCCAATATCAACTTACTGCTACATGGTATTTTCCACCTATTTAAGTTTTTTAATCCAGTGTCTGAAGAGACAGTGTTTTGTCCCTAAGATTCTTTCTGATATTTTTCCTAAATGCCCAGTCCAGTTCACTCAAAGCAGTTGATTCTGCTACAGAAATGCACACACTTTTGTGAATTGAAGAAAATATTTAAACCAAATTCAGACATGAAAGCACCTTTCTATAAAAAATACAAGGACTGCTGTGAAGGACCAGGTATTTCCTTACACGAACATGAAATGTCCTTTGAGTCAGCCGACAAAACTGACTTAAAATGGCATATCCACGCGGCGCTGAACCCCCTCTGTGGGTGTGTGGGGGGGGGGCAGCTGCTGCAGGGGAGGAGCCGTGGCCGGAAGCAGGGGCAGGACTAGGTCCCGTCTGATTGGCTGAAAAGCCCGGAAATGCAAAACCGGCCAATCGGGAGCGCCGACAACTTTCTCATCTCCTTTTCCTTACTTATATATATGCGGGTGGTTTTGTTTTGGTTGTTCAATATTAACTTTTACTAGTGTAATAAATGTGTTCTTTGTTATAAGCAGACCTTGTGTGTTGCTGCACCTTAATCTGATCACGGGGTATTGGACGGTCTAGTTTTTACTCAGACCATCATACATTTACTCTCTCTGGGAAAAGATCAGGTCCGAGAGAAGGATTTTGGGCCCAGCCGCACCTGGGCTCCTCTCTGAAGGAAGTCTAGAAAGCAAGGGGGTTCAGTCCTAATCGCCCTGGGCTGCCCAGTCTGAGTTGTGACATGTACAGGACTGGATCCAGCTTCACCTGGGCTCCTCTGTTGCAGCAGGAGCTTAGAAAGCAAGGGGTTCCAGTTCTAACCTTCCTGGATTATTAAATCCGGGCCATGTCACTGCTTTAGTCTATATGTGTTTCATGGCATTTCCCATTATAAAGCATCAAAAGCATGACCAGCACACATTTTCATCCAGTGTATAAACTTTTTTAACATATTGGCTACTTAGGAGGTAGTAATTCTTCTCTAAGGCAGTTACAGCTGGAAAACCTAAAACTGTTAAATTCAGCACAGTATGAGTGTCCAGAATTTCATTACATTAAAAACTCAAAACACTACAGTTTCAGTAGGAAATTTTACCTTTTCAGTAGTATTTAATGACACTTCATGTGGCCAACACAAATGAGTAATCAGTTTGCTATTATCTTGCCACAATGCTATGGAGGTGTACATTGCTCACTTCTGGATACTGTTGTCATGATACACAGGAAGGAAGCAAAAGCAGTAGCTACTGCTTACAATCTAATCCTGTGATATTAATTGCCCAACATATGTGCATGACATGGTATTCATTTATTTCTCAGTGACAGTTATCTTATGGTGCAACCAAAGAGCTGATTACTGGAGGCAGCCTCCAGACATTCTTTGATCTTGCATTGTCTGTTTCACTAATGATAAACAGAAGACAAACACTTCCCTTACACAGGCTGCATTTTAAAACATGTTTAGACATTTCTACCCTCATTGGTTTCCTTTGTGTTACTTCATGGACCAGTGCAGCCTGCTTGCTTAGCACAGCAGAAAGCAAGTTGCATAGAAAGGCCAGTCAGACCCACCTCTGTGCCTTGCACGATCATATAAAGTATTAAGTATTGAAAAGCCTACATATATATATGCTGCCACTGCAATAATATATTAGACCAGAGCAAAGCCTGTATTGAGGGCCAGGAGACAGGTATAATCTGGGAGCTGGCAGATTCCCTACAAACCTGTCACTGACTAAAGTCCTGCTTTGATGTCAGGCAAAGGAGTTGAATTTGGAAAGAGACAAAATTGTTTGCCACTGTGTAAGGACATTACAGTGGAAACATATTTCATTAAAGATAAAGTGCTACCACCTTCTTGAAATGTTTTAAAGATCTGACACATCTCTCTGGAAGTAAGGAAATGTCATAATGTGTTAATAACTGATTAATGATACCCAGAAGTTTAGAGTTTAGGGTTGTAATTGTTCTTTTGCATAAGGAGAATTGCAATAGCTTTGGCACAGCAAATCCTGGATCAAAGTTCATTTTCCTGCTG
>NW_009970726.1:8741610-8756277 GCF_000747805.2 Chaetura pelagica | reverse complement strand
TTCCGGCTGAACAAGCAACAAAATTACACAGTCCTATTGAGTGTCATTTTAGAACATCACAGAATGAGACACTGCTCCAGGCCTTTAATTCCTGGATGCTGAGAAAAGTTCCAGCTTAAATGTAGTCATCGCGAGTTCAAGCATATTTGTTCTTATGTCTTCTAACTCAGAGCTCTTTTTGCTACATAGTGCTCACTTCTTTGGTAAAACAACTACCACCCAGCTCTAACCCCAGTATGTTTTTCATTTTGCTAAACTGAAAAAAGCTATTTCAATGTTTTCTCTATTCTGATAATCCTTGCACTTCTTCCTCAAACTGTTCAGGCTAGAACTCATCCTTCCTGAGTTCCAGCAGTGACAGTTGCACCCAACATCAGTGTGAGGTCTCGTTGGTGCCTTGAACAATGACTTTAATACACCTGTATCCCTGTACAATGATTCACTGATCAACTCACTTTTTCTTTCCATATTGTTTCCAAAAGTTAAGCTACCAGTTTACAGCTGTAATTCCTATTAGTCCCTAGGTGTGTGACTTTGTACTCTGTCTTACTGAATTTCATTTTCTTCCTGCTCTGCTTCCCACTTACTTTTTCTCTTTCAGGTGCCTTAACAAGGAGCTTTTGACTCCATGCAGTTTATATACCTGAGTGTAACAAGTCCTTCTCTACAAGGAAGTCCTAACAAAGAAAGGCTTAACATGAAACAGAAATCAGAATAGCAACCATCCTTTTAACTTGTATGACATAGATAGTGTGTTCTAGTAAAAGAGATGTTCATATGCTACTGGAGCAACAGATAAAAGAAGAATCATGTAGAAAAATAATTTCAGAATCATGCATTCTGAAGCCATTTATGATCCCAAAAAACAGGATAAAAGATTTAAAAATTTAAAAACATTGTGAATAAAAAATACATAAATTAAAACTAACAAAAAAATAAAAAATCATTTCAATAACTTCAGGGTTGTTTTTTTAATCTTCATCTTATTTGTAAAGAAGTTATCCTACACTTATCCTACATTCCCAGATGTAAATATTTGCTACCTAAATATTGAAGCATTTTACTCAGTTGTAGCAATTATATGATTCTTCTTAAAAAATTCATAGGTTTTACACAACTATTTTCAGTTTTTCACTGAAAAGTCTTACCTCAAAGCAATTTTGTTTTACAATAAAGACAAAACCAGTTTCTTTGAAAATTACAGGCCACATCTAGCAGCTCTGGAAGATCTTGTTTCATTGCCAAACACATCAGGCTCTCAATACCTCAGACTATGTCAGCCCCTCCCATCCCTGTCTTCTCACTGATAGAGTTTATTACTTCCCATGGATGAATCCTAATGAACAAAGAGGCTGCTCTCATGTCTCTTCTCAGTAACAGTATGGAATTTAGTCCTTTTTATTGCAAAGAATTAAAATTGCTTAGCAGCCAACTGAGACCCTAAATTAAATCTATATTTAGGAGTGTTTCCAGTGCATTATTAGCAGTGGTAGCCCCAGTAATTTATTCTGGATCATAGATGTAAGATTCCAACAGTTTCTGAAAATTGTTAGCATAAATTTAAAAAAAAGAGAGATTTTTGTAATACATCTTCTCCTCATTGTGAAGAATCTCAAGCTGATCAAATGCATTATTAACCTGGTGTAAGTTTAAGTGTATACTTAATAAAGCAGCCCAAGACCCATGAAAATCATGGAAGGCCTACAGTTGTAACGTAGTTTGAACTGGAAACCTCCTGCTATTTCCTGAGGTATTTCCCTGTTATCATTGTGATGTAGGACAACTAACACTGGACAAAATCATGACAACATGCAGGCCCACACATGCACATGTCGTAAAATATGTGTCAATACACACATATATTAATTTTCTATATTTGCATGCCAAAAGTGAAGCTATTCTGTCAACAAATTATTTGTAACATGCCCATTTGATGTGGATCAAGAACTGGTTGAAAGGAAGAAGTCAGAGAGTTGTAGTCAATGGGGCAGAATCTGGTTGGAGGTGTGTGACTAGTGGAGTCCCTCAGAGGTCAGCACTGGGACCGGTGTTGTTCAACATCTTCATCAACGACCTGGATGAAGGTACAGAATGTACCCTCAGCAAGTTTGCTGATGACACTAAGCTGGGAGGAGTGGCTGACACACCAGAAGTCTGTGCTGCCATTCAGAGACATTTAGACAGGCTGGAGATTTGGGCAGGGAGAAACATGATGAAGTTCAATAAGGGCAAGTGTAGAGTTTTGCATTTGGGGAAGAAAATCACCATGTCCCAGTACAGGTTGGGGGCTGACCTGCTGGAGAGCAGTGTAGGTGAAAGAGACCTGGGGTCCTGGTAGACAGGAGGATGACCATGAGCCAGCAATGTGCCCTTGTGGCCAGGAAGGCCAATGGCATCCTGGGGTGCATTAGAAAGGGTGTGGTTAGTAGGTCAAGAGAGGTTCTCCTCCCCCTCTATTCTGCCTTGGTGAGGCCACATCTGGAGTATTGTGTCCAGTTCTGGGCCTCTCAGTTCAAGAAGCAGAGGGAACTGCTTGAAAGCGTCCAGCGCAGAGCCACAAAGATGATGAAGGGAGTGGAACATCTCCCTTATGAGGAAAGGCTGAGGGAGCTGAGTCTCTTTAGCTTGCAGAAAAGGAGACTGAGGGGTGACCTCATCAATATTTACAAATACGTAAAGGGTGGGTGTCAGGAAGATGAAGTTAAGTTTTTTTCAGTGATGACCAGTGATAGGACAAGGAGTAACGGATGTAAATTGGAGCATAGGAGGTTCAAGGAGAATATCAGAATTATTTTTTTTACTATGAGAGTGACAGAGCCCTGGAACAGGCTGCCCAGAGAGGTTGTGGAGTCTCCTATGCTGGAGACTTTCAAAACCTGCCTGGACGTGTTCCTGGGTAATGTGCTCTGGGTGACCCTGCTCTGCCAGGGGAGTTGGACTAGATGATCTTTCGAGGTCCCTTCCAACCCCTAGGATTCTATGATTCTATGATTTAGTTAACTGCACACTTGGCTCAGGGTTAGACTCTCAAGGGAAGGATTGTCAGTTGGTGTGCTCCATCTTGCTGAGTTTTGCTGCCTAATGGGATCCCAAAGCAGAGTAGGCATCAGGCCTCAGCTTACAATGTGCATGTGCCTGTCCAGACCCCAGATGTAATTCTCAGAGCTCAGTGATTCAAGCAATGGGATGGCCTGAGCTCAGCCGTAGGAAATTTCACAGAGAAGGTCACACCCTACAGGTAATAACGTGCTCAGCTTTGAAGAAAGATGCTGCCTTCACTCAGGTTTCACAACTGTGGATCTTCTTGCAGAATTAGGCCTCAAACACCAAAGAGTTATTTCTACACATGCTGCTTCATCAATATGCATGTATCACAAGCGAGGAATGAAGACATAACAAGTCCAACAAAGCAAAAGTCATATTTGAGCCTACACCTTGGCATTCAGCATGGATGTGTTAAATGACAGCGTCTACTAATCCTGATGCCAGGGGCTGAGCGAACTGTGGTCCACAGCCAGGGAAGTACAGCAGACTGGAGAAACTGAGAAAATGGTTGCATTGTGCTAGATTGTGCTTTTCCTAGAAAAAGGAATTTGCATTTGTTAAACCACTGCCCTGCTGTGGTTTATTGCATAGTTGCATTAACCTTTTTAAAAAATATCTCATTGAGGTTGGGTATAAGCAGCTGGGAAAATGGGGTGGTATAAGCTGGCATTATCACCAAACTTACATGACCATGTTAGCGTTAGACATGCACATTTTGATTGGCCTTTATTTGTCAAGGGACTCATTAGAAAAATACACTAAAATCTAACATTATCGCAAAGATATGGTCTAGCGGGTCTGTTATAAGTTATCATATTCATAGTCAATGCAGTTGTACAAAGCATTTATAAAAAGCATGATTACTCTAACTTGTTCAATAATACATGCACATTTTCTTGGGAATGGAATCCCAGTTCCACCTAATTCAAAAGCAATATTACCATTGCTTTCAATAGAGCCATTCAGAGTGAGAAAGAATTCAGCTTTTAGAATAGTGAAGTATGGGTATATCTATATGTAAATATATATAGATGTTCTAAGTCTCTGGGACTTACTGTAAAAGAATTATTGAATAATTAGATTATCATAAAACAGTAGATAATGATATATCACAAACAATATATAGACTTTTTAAGGATGTATTCCAAAGCATGTGTTCAAAATACTCAAACAATAGTCAGATCTAAAATATCCATACTGGTCCACCATTATAATATTATAATATTGTAATATTAGTTTATATGGTAGTAAAGTATTTCCTTATTAAATTATTTTAAGAACATACTATTTCTTGCAGCTGCAGTGTTATCTAAGAGCTCTTTCTGTAGAATCTTACATTTCTGTAGAATCAAAGATATACGAAGCTGAAAGCAGCCTCAGGATAGCACCAACTCCAAGCCCCTGCAACTAGACAGAGTAAATGATTGGCAGTTCCTCTCAAAGTTCTTATTCCCACTACCACATCTCTATATACAATAGGTATCTTTATGAGTTTTGTTCTTATTTGCTTACATTTTCTTGTATATTTTTTTATACTTGTTCATGTCAATTGTTTTTATGTTTTCTCTTAAATAATTGATAAAGTTGGAATAAGGTGAAAAAAAAATCTGAGAATACACTGCTTATTAACAATTCCTCATTTGCATTCATACTATTAGATTTTTTGCAACATACCTCAAAAATAATGACAACAGATTTTAAGTCTATTAAATATGCAACATTGTTTTTTTAAACGTGTTTTCTTTCTTGCAAAGTAAAATACCATATATGGCATAAAAGGAAGCAACAGTACTCAATTTATTCAAATTGTGTTGTTTCTAATTTAGTAGTATGGTATTAGGACTATTTTATTTTATTTTATTTTATTTTATTTTATTTTATTTTATTTTATTTTATTTTCCTCCCCTAATTAAAAAAGAGAGATTTGCTTATCTCTTCAGCTGGCCTGTGACAGCCAGAATACCCCAACCTGGCACAGGGCAAGCAGGTTATCTGATTTACAAAAAGCATTCTAAATAACAAAGTTGGCACCTGCTTCATCATATACCATCCCTGTCTTTTGCAGAGAGTAAGTAGCAAATGGCTGAGTCCATCAGAAATGTTGTAGAGTTGCTACTGTAGGAAAAGATACAAAGAAAGACGGTCACATCACACCCTCTTGGAAGGCAGAGGAGTGAGGTTACATTGTAACTCGTTTTACTGTACAGACAGAAAGGAAAACTTAGAAGGAAGGAACCACATATCAAAGACTTTTTACTTACTGAAAAAGCCATACATAATGCCCTCATATCTTTCATCTGCAAACACCCAGATGTGCAGTTCTAATCAAAGCCACAATAATGTATGGCTCTAAATAAAAACAACATAAAAATGAGAGGTACTAGTGTGGAGGAAAAGATGCAGTAAAATTCTGGTAGCAGCAGCCGTGTGCAAGAGACCTGTTCATAAGTATCTCATCTTCACCATACGTAGTTGACTCCATGGTTTCCAGAAATGAGGGATACCTCAAGGGATCCTTGTGTTGACTGTTGAACAAGGTCTCCCTGTCGGGTATAAGCTTAAAATTTGTATCCAGGCATGAAAAAAAACCTAAACTCTTTGCTTTGCTTGAATAAAATTAGTTTTACTTCCTAATTTTAAAGCGGTTCAAGCATACCTGAAGGGGATGGGGAATCTCCTTTGTAACAAATAAAAATCTGAAGAAAATAGGGCAGTGGCATTCTCCAAACTGAAAACCAGATCAGCAGTCTCTGGAGTTGTGTGCTCCTGTATAAGGCAATGCAGAGTCAGTCTGGTTCCACTAATAGTATCAGCTACATCTGCAGTATCAGTATTCCATATACTGGGAATGACAGAGGATTCAATCCTGGTGAAATTTACTTGTATGATCCAGCACCTGTTTTGGAAAGGGAAGGTAGCAGAAAAACCTCCCATGGCTTCAGGAAACTTGTATTTTCACAGATCTTATTATCTTGGGTTACATTTCTGCATGAACACAAAATCATAATATTAATTTTGATTTTAGGCAGTGAATACAGAACATATCCTGCTGTACAGAATTGGGTCTTAAGACTGATAATGTTAATGCACTATAATATATTTGGGTTGTGCTCAGAATTTAACAAAAAACCTGCTAAAAATATCACATTACAATATTAATTTGCATAGTTTATTTATCACAACTGCTACTGTGTGCTTGTGTGTGGCTATGTGTGTGTCTGTATCATGTCCAGTTGCACTTCCATTTACACTCATGCACCTGTTATATTTGGCTGTCTTGCCAGCAATATGAACTGTGCCTGGAGGAATTAACTGCAATCCTTTTCATAAAGAATCTAGTCTCTCTGGCAACCCACAGGCTTTAGTTCCATTATCTAAATCTTTTATCTTCCTTTCTTTGATTGCAGGATAGTTTTTCATCTCTACATTTTTCAGTGAATGAAGTGCAGATGAAGTCCTCTTATGTGACAGAAATATTCTACCTTTCCTGTGAAATTGCACAGAAGGTCTCATCAAAGACAACACCCTCTGAATTATTAGGTGCATATGTTAAATATAGTCATTTGCATGTCATTACAATAACACAGGCTCACTGCTAAGACTTCCCTCCTATTCTTTTGAATTTCTGTGCACTGTAAACAACTTTTTTGTAAATATAATCAGTATTCTCTTTTTTAAAAAAATTATGAGAAAAGATATTTCCTCTTCCTATTTCTCCAATATTTCTTTCTTTTGCATACGGAAATACTGTGCCATTCTGTAACTTGTTCTTTTAGGTTAAAGAATCTTAATAAAACTTTTTACAAAAAAAGTTAGGGGGGGGGAGGGGGGGGCAGATTGTCCAATCTCTCCCTTCTTTTTTATTAACATAAATCTTGATTGCCCAATCCTGATATTTTTGTCACATTCATTGATCTTGTTTAAGGTGGATCAAAAGTGCCATCAGTGCTGAGATTGCAGCTTCATGGTTCACCCACACCAGGGTGGGCAGTCAGTCTCTCACACAGCTTTGCCAGTCACTGCAGCAGAGTTTGCACAGCTTGGCTGTTGTGTGTGCTACGCTCTGAATGCACTTCCTTAACTTAGTTTCCTGGCCATTCCTCTTGCCCCTTCTTGTCCCCATTCAATCTTGCAGCTCCAGGATCATGGCCCCAGCCAGCCCTGCAATGTCACTGCCCTCATCCATAGGCAAGCTCAGGCAGAAGTACATTGGTGCATTTATCAAAATCTAAGCAGGCCGTGCTGGCTGCTGGAAATAAAGCTTTTGTTGCAGACTTTTTGCATTGTAACTGCTTGTCTTCCTGGGAATAATGCCATGTCCTGGGTGCCAGATTTATAGCTCATGCTTTGAGCTTTGCTTGGCTGGCTTCACTTGCTCATTCTCCACATCGCTGCCTTAACAAGCTGCTGAGTTCCTGCAGAGCCATTAAACCTTTGTGCCTTGTCTCTCCCTCTCTCCCTTCCAGGCTTGTCATAGCTGATTCACACAGTACAATGCACAATGTTCTGAACAGGATTTCATGAAGAAAAGAGAAACAAGACTTATACTGTATTCTCCTATCTACAACACAATAAATATTTCCTACTCATTATGTGTAAGGTTTATGACATAAACTCAACTTGATAGAACAAGGCAGAATATCCTTAACATCTTCAACATTGTCAAAGACAGTAGCAGGATGAAAGAAGTAATTAGTTGTAATAACAGAACTCACCTCATAGTTGCACTGCTTTTCCCATCTGATACATGATATATTTTTATCTTAGACCACAATAATTATTGGTCATTATAATTGTTCTAATACCAGGTAAAGCTGGAATTTCTAATATCTGCAGGATGAGCGTGATAGTCTAGATTTTTTGTTCTGCCTTAAGCAAGGGTCTAATAATCTGTCACTTTTCAAACTCAGTTCATTTTTCAAATACAAGAAGTTTGCAAAGGGTGGAAAGCCATCTTTTCCAGGTCTGGGTTTAAGGAATTACCTACGTTGGGGGAGCAATTTTTGATCCTTCCATAGAGATTGTGTTGGCAGTACCTCCAGCTCCTGACATGACTACATGTATGTTTCAATTATCTTTGGTTTAGTAAATAGAAAAGAATCCACATTTACCAAGCCAAAACTGTCTTCTACACAAATTAGCTAACCAGGGGCAGCTCTCACGTTCAAGAAAACTTTGTCATCTTTTTTGTGCAAATAAAACCAACGGGTACATCCCGAAAAAAAGAAGTGCAGTGAGGCTTTGCAGTAGGTGCAGTTGGAGAGGTTCTTGCCAGCTAAAATCATTAGAGCAATCTCTACATATAAGGCTATTTTCATACATTATCTACCATGAGATAAAGTTACACAGATAGTTTACTTGCCATACTTTCAGCAGGGTCCAATGTCACGTCTATCCAACATAGCCTTAGCAAAATTCTGCTTATATTTTTTGCTGCATTCTTCTGATTTTATTGTCCATGTTCCTTAGTTGTCAGGCAGGATTATTTCTTCACTACTTTTAAAGATTTAGGATATTCTGTTTGTTTAGTTTTTGTGGTTTTCAAATGACCAGAATTAGTCCACAAAAATATCTTGCATGAAAAGGAAAGAAAAAATTATGTATTTAAATTTTGCTGTTATAGACTTTGAGTTTTTAATAATTCTAGAAGGTCTTTGAAGATCTTTTGTTAAAACCATACTGTCTTAGATTGTTCCATTTGTGCCCTCCTCAAAGATGAAAAATAGCTTGCATATGATTTTTTTTAAGTTTATTGTTAGTAGCAGACACCAGTAGTGTAATGCAAATTCTGAAACAACCTTTGAAAATTCTGGATATGCTGGTTTATCCTGTTTGATTCCTCTTCTTTCTTTTATTGAAGCTGAGCTCTCATGCAGTATGCTTCATTTTTGCCCATCTCAGTCAGCACTAGTATGTACTTACAATATCCTTTGATACAGTCCATGCATCACTGTAATGTCATTATTTGTCTTATGATAAATTCTCTCAAGATTTGTAGAGTACGATTTGATTTCCAAACTCTAAAATAGAAACAGAAAGGGCTTTTAAAAGTATGATGGTAGGTAAACAGAAATTCCAGAAGTGTGTTCCTGTATGTTGAACACAAAGAGGACCAAACTGACCACAATACGGGCTCAAGGAACATAGCTGGGCACAGAGCAAAAAGTAGCCAGTAGACACTGAACATGAGCTTTGACTTTGTCACTCCCTGCTTGTTGATGCTTACTGCCTGCTAAATGAGACAAATTAAAATGTCTTAATTATGCATCTCAAGAATAAGAAAGCCCTCTAAACAGATCTTCCTTAGTGTGAGGTATATTCAACTTTTCCAGTTAAGGTCAAATAGCCTCAGAAGCTGTGAGAGGAAAACCCAACATATAGTGTGATACAAAGTGTGTTGAAATAAAATTTTTCAACTAACACTTCCTTCATGACAGAAAAAAAATCCCAGTCTATTAGAGCTGGGTGGCATTGTGCCTTATCCCCTGCATACTGTCATGTGGGCACAGACAGCCATGTTGTCCTTCCCCTCCTTCTCACACTTTAATCCTAATCGGGTCTTCTGCTCTGGAAAAAATAGGAGCCTCCTTCTTCAGGTAATAGTTGATCAAAGACATCAATGTATCTGCCAATGTACTGTACATTTTTATTCAACACATCATACCAGAGGATGCCACACAACTAGCAATCAGTATACAAGATTTTGGCATTCCATGAATGAGGTGGTTGGATTGTCCTTGCTGTTCCTCTGCCTACATGAGGAAATGAGAACTAGTTCATTTGCTTGGACTGTCAGTCTTGCTCTGAGCAAACATGAAACACTCTGTTGAAGAGATACAGTGCCTAAATGTTCTGGTTCACAATTGCCAGCTTTAGTTATTAATTCTGAGGTAGGTGAAGCTGAGAGATAAACTTGGTTATGGAAGGTTTAGCAGAGGTTATATTTATTAACCCTTATTTAATCATCTCAGCCAAGCAAGCAGCTTTGATCAACAGCGTAGAGTAATAGTTCAATATTTACACCTTGCATGAAAAATATGGCATTTAATCTAATCAGGCTGGCCGATGCTGAACATGCCACATTAAATGTTTGCTTTTCAAATCTGGAGTTCATTCATTCCATCATTCTAATTCCCGAACCCAATTTGAAAATAGTTTGCATTACATGCTATCTTGCAGCTTGATGTGTTTGCCTACTAAACACACGTTAAATGACCTTGTCTTGTGAATGTGACATTGCTAAAATCAAAGAATAAATGCAACAGTATTATCTGCTTAAAGAAAAACTAATGCACTGCTAACAAAAAAAAAACACAAAAAAAACCAAGAACGATAAAGTATCTATTTATAACAGTTCTTTTGCCAACAAAAAAATATTTTCTAATTCCTCAGCAGAATGTGAGCAGCTTGTGTGCTGATTGTAATTTTTTCTCATCTTACTCTAGTCAAATCTTTTAAGCAGTAGATTGAAAGATGAACAAACAAATGGGGACACAGCAAAAGCAAACAGTGTAAAGTTAAAAACTCCTTAAAAATTACAGTCTAAAACACAGCACTGAAGCCTGACTCTAGTCTCACACATACCAGTTCCAGTAAACCAGGATTAATTCTAAGGATCTTGAAGGAGTTACAAGGGGGAAAATCAGATCACAGTCAAAGCCTCATTCCTCAATGCTTCATGGGTTTCTCATGCTGGAACTGAGACAAAAAGGAAAAAAATAATGCAGCTGTATTTAAAAAAACCAAAACACAACCAACCAAAACCAATATTAAGCTGCATAGAAATTAGTATTTAGTTAATTTTAAAATATCTGCATGTTTTACTTGCAGTAGATTTTAATACAGACTCCTTCACAAGTACACAACATCAACAGATGTGGAAAACCTGGACCTGTATGAAGAGGCAGAATTCTGTTGGTCACCACTGGAGAAAACTGCTGTGTTTCAAATGGTTCTTCAAAGAACTGATAACCAAACCAGGCAAGTGAAGTTGTAGGAATAGAAGGTCAAGGCATGGCCATTCCATCAGCCCATAATGGCACCATGCTGTGCTGTGAGATGTATCTGTTCTGGGACCTAGCATGAATCTCTCTTGCACTCTGCCAGACTCTGCAGCATAGACTCATTGTTTGAAACAGCCTCTATCATAAGCAACAAAGCACAGAAAACATGTCTATAGGTCTTCTTCTGCATGAAGACATATCAGTATTAGTATAAAATTTGTTTTCTTCCAATCCACAGTGTCCTGTTGTCTCCTTCCTTATTTATTTCTTATTTTTGCAAATATATGTATATGCTAATATATACATATAACATTTCATAAATGATTTAGAGGGGCGTATATCAATATTATTGACAGAATAATACAAATATAATGGTTATACACCAGACTAGCCATTACATAAAGAAAATTAAGTGTTTTGTCCATGCTTAAAAATCTAGAGCAAGAACTAGACCTTGATTCATCTGCCCTAACTTAGATACTTGGAAATTAAATTCTGGAATCACAGCTACTCAGCCTATGTTCCTCTTATGAACAAAGAAAAAAGAGCAATTTCAAGCAATTTTCATCTCATACTAAATTAAGTCACTTTCTGGAGGTTGAATTCTCTCCACCCACAATAAAGGCAGCATAGTTCAGCCATACAAAAATGTATAAACTTACTGTTAGGTGATGTGGGTCCACACAGACCTCCTGATTCCTGAGTATGCTATATATGAATATATATGAACAGATGTTATATACATATATATATGTGTGTGTGTGTGTGTTGCACAGAGGGAGACCTAGAGAGTTTAGTTCACATTCTTCTGCATTTTTCCATTGATTCCATCAATACTTTGTTCTCTTTCTTCCCTCCATTTACAAAATATCTGCCTGTTAAACACGGTGAACTATTTTACTGTTAAGCATTTAACAGATAAATGATGGTTTGACTGTTAATGCACCAAGGTAGATCAGAATCTTAGCAGTGTTAAATGGTTTCTGAGGCACTAGAGCATAGCATCACTGCTATAAAGAAGCACTCCCTGATGGATTGTTAGCAATACTCTAACTCTTTTCAGGACAATAATATTGACTTCCCATTAGATGAACATGAATCTTCTAAACAAGAGGTGAATATGCAGGAATCAGCCTCTTCTTCATGTCTAGCAGCTAAAAAGGCAGCAGGACACACTCTATAGAGTTTAATTTTAACTGTAATTAGCTTTTGCAGTAAAGTGTAGTATGGTAACAAATGAAGCACAATGCTGTAACACAGGACTGAAGAGAGAGTAGAGGAGGTCATACTGTTTACCGCAACAATTTTGTTTTTCACAGAACCCATTATTAGTAAAGTACAGACATTAAATGCCCCTTACACTTTCAAAGAGGTAGTTGTGTAGGGGAAAACAAACAAACAAACAAACAAACAAAAAAACACAACAAAGAAAGAAAGAAACAAAACCCCACAAAACAAAACAAAAAAACCCGAACAACAAACCAAACCAAACAAACAACAGAAAAAAACCAGGGAGGTATCGAATCTGTGGTTGTACTGCTCAGATGTGAATGTTGACATGACAGGCAGAAGGATAGTTTTTCCTCTTAACCTGTAGACCATAAATTCTGGAAATGCGATGCAATGGCTCAGAGAAATTGCTTAGCATTTACTGACTGGAAAGTCATGGTATATAACACCAGCAGAAGTCACAAACTTCAGTGAATTTGTACCTTTTCAGGCACAATTTCCTGTCTGCTAATGAAAAACATTATTCTGTTAACCAATATATTGGCATAAACCAAGCAAAATACACCAATACACATTATGTAACAACATTTCTAGAAACCAAACAAAACAGAAAACTTCCTAGAAAGGGAAATTTTTAGAGCTTTCCAATAATTATTAGAAGTGAGTTTTGTATACAGATATCATCTGAAAAATCAAAAAGAGGGATTTGCTGATTTTCAGAACAATTAGATTGCTGATCTTTAAATTCCTCTGTAGCTTAGAAAAGATTAACAAGTGTCTGAAAAACAAATCTGCTGCTTTTGGATAAATAAATAAAACTTACCCATTAGATACAGATCTTCAGTAAAATATGTGTGTTACAAAAGACATGGAAGTTTATGGCATTGTAATTCTGTATTGATCATTTCCATACTTGCTATTTTTCAGGTTTTGAATGATCCAACTGAATTTATTAAGAACTTGGAAACTTTTGATAAGCACTAATTTAAGTTTTATCATAATTCCACCAAACCATAAAACCTGAAATTCTAATACTTACGATAACTTGTAAGTAGTCCTTAAATTGCAGGAATGTAGGAACTAGAATCCAGAACTTGAGGCAATCATTTACTCTCAGTCCTGATGTAACTTAACTCAGGACAGAAATTTGAGCCTATTACTAAACTCTGCAACTTTCCAAGTAATCCCCTAACAGAAAGTGTTGCTGGAAATGACCCCAAGAGGCAGACTGATCCAGATCCATGCACCAAACTTGAAACAGCTCTTGCCAAACTCTTCTTCACAGATGTTTGTCTAAATTAGTTTGCAAAGTCTCATTCCAAAGATTAAGTGTCCTTCTTAAATGATGATGATGATAATAGTGGGTTTTTTAAAATAAATTCACCAGACAATGCTGAATTTCTAAGCATACTGAATTAATGAATTTCCATTCTCACTCTCAATGTCTACAAAATCACTGAAAAATCCTTTTGACAGAAGAACTGATGTAGATAAAATATTCAGTAGTTGCATATTTTTTCTATATTCCGTTTGGGTTTCAGATTAGCCTAACTTGCTGGCATTTAAAAAATTTCTTACAAATTAATCCAGGTTTTTACATCCTTCATCTATATATACATTGCCTTACAAATCTCAGTCTCAAATACAACAGAGCAAGGTAAGTGTGACTTTAATAAAAAAAAGCTAAAATATTAATATGTATGTGGTACTTTTCTTTGGAAATTTTAAAGTGTCTTAACTGTAAGTTCAGTTACTCTGGAAGAAACATAGTATTGACAAGGTGAAACAAAACTCCTATATTTTTTTAATGTTTGCCCAAGTGTTTGTCCAATTGTTTGTCCATAAAGCTGTAATTTAGAATCATAGAACCCCTAATGTTGGAAAAGACCTTCAAGATTCTCGAGTCCAACTGTAACTGAATTACCACAGTGTCACGATCCGTGACCTATTATATCTCCTTATTGGAGTGTATTAACTTATCAGGATTTGCTGAGAGATCCACACGTGGATATCGCCTCACACAGAGGATACAGGAACTTATGTCCCGACTTTTTTGAGTGAATAACTCGCTCAGTGCTTACTAAATTTCTAAAAACAGCAAGGTTTATTGTGGGGAAAACAAAGCAATTTGGGGCAGGAGGTTCAAAAGGAGTGATTACAACACATTAAACATATATGGGTACACCTTAGTTACACATCTTATTCACGTGAGGGAAGCAGAGGGGAGGGATTTGCCCGAATGGCTGGATTATATTTTCCCCTATAAGCTGGGGTAGCCGGAATTGTCTCACCACGCGGCAGTGCAGGTAGGATGAGCTGGGTAGCAAAGAAGCTGCGGGCACTCCAAGCGCAGGTCGCCCCCCCCCAGAGAGAAGCGGCTCCGGGACTT
>NW_009970726.1:8698830-8741436 GCF_000747805.2 Chaetura pelagica | reverse complement strand
CCTCCCCCGCAGCAGCTGCCCCCCCCCCCTACACACACAGAGGGTTCAGCGCCGTGTGGAGACGCCGTTTTAAGTCAGTTTTGTTGGCTGACTCAAAGGACATTTCATGTTCGTGTAAGGAAATACCTGGTCCTTCACACACAGCCACTAAACTATATCCCGAAGCGCCACATCTAGATGCTTCTGAACACCTCCAGGGATGGTGACTTTGCCATCTGGGCAGCTTGTTCCAATGTCTCACCACTCTTTTAGTAAAGACATTTTTCCTAATATCAAACCTAAACCTCCCTTGGCACAACTTAAACCCATTTCCTCTAGTCTTATTGCTAGTTACTTGCAAGAAGAGATCACCACCAGCCTCTCTACAACCTCCTTCACATAGTTGTAGAGAGCAGTAAGATCTCCCCTAAGTTCCCTCTTCCAAAACAAGTCTAGAAAAAGGCTTAGCAATGACCAAGAATGTTTCTGAAAGTTTATTTCAAATTTTGTAAAATATTTTCTCCAGTTTTGTTGCATATTTAGAGGCTGAGTTCTACTTTGTGTGCACTCTCCTTGTGCATTCCAATTGTTAATGTCGCCTTGTCATTTAGTTGCATGGCAGCTGTGGCAGACAATCAAAGGGAATATTCCAAACAGCTGAAAGGAAGAAAGAAATCAAAGAAACCACACATGAAAAATGTACCTCTGTAGTACCAGTGACACAAGGATCTCAAAAATGTTTTAACGACACTATCTAAAGTTTGTAATGGCTAGGGATTATAGATTATTCAAGCATATAAAAATAATGTACATCTATTAGAATGATACAACTATTATTAAATATTGCTGCATACATTGAACTGTGGTTTAAAATAAATGACCTGATATTTATCAGTATTTTGCTCAGAGGTACTTTCCAGGTTGTTATGTTATATGTTATGTTATCTTATGTTATGTTATGCTATACCCTCAACTAGAATAAATCAGTATCATCATGTCAGCCTCAAATGAGCTGCACCAAGTTTAAACCAGTAGAAAATCTAGCCAATTTTCTTCTTCATTTTATAAAAAGCCCCTGCATGCAGCACAGAACTTGTGTTTGAACGTGAAGAAAAATAAGATTTTCAGTGTATGCACAGCAAGGAAAATTACTGGGTTTTGGATATTGGAGATTTAAGGGATATATGAGAAGCTTACGATCTTTCAGACCTTGTTATATTGATTTGGAACCTGGATCAGATAGACATGATGAAGAGGTTTAGCAAGGTGCATATTAGAAAGCTGCAACCATGCAATAAAAATTATAGCAGATAATACAATACGATGGTTTTATGAAGCATTGGAAGCATCCAAAATAACATCTCAAGTTTTACTTACAAGTAAATTAATAACTTTTTCTCTGAGCACAGGCAAGTTTTCTCTCTCTCTCAGTTTTGTTTTTTTTTCCCCTTTCTTCCAGCCCATCAGTTTTGCCTTAAGATATGGTTCATAAAAATATATCTGGAAAATTTGTATTATTCATTTAATGATTGGAACAACCTGAACACAATTACTTCGAAACTTCAGTAAATTTTTATTTTAATCCATTTCAAACACAGAACAAACAAATTTTTTCCTGGGAGCAGGGAATAGGACAAGAGGGATTACTCTCCAACATGGTGGAAAAAAGATCTTGAGAAACAGCTGATCACAAAACCATTGATTTAGAGTCGATGCCAAGTAAAGAGGTCACATTGCTCTAAATTAAGTATTTCAGCCTGCGCTGCCTTTTTCACAGAATCACAGAATGGTCAGTTAGAAAGACTCTCTAGAGATCATCTAGTCCAACTCCCCTGCTAAAGCAGTATCTGCTAGAGCACATTACTCAGGACAGCACCCAGGCGGGTCTTGAATATGTCCAGAGAGGGAGACTCCACAACCTCCCTGGGCAGCCTGTCCCAGTGCTCTGTCACCCTCACCATAAATAAGTTTTTCCTCATATTTAAATGGAACTTCCTATGTTCTAGCTTGTGCCTGTCGCCCCTTGTCCCATCACTGGAAACTGCTGAAAAACATCTGGCTCCATCCTCCCTGTACCAACCCTTTAGGTACTTTAATATATAAGGTCTCCTCTCAGCCTTCTCTTCTCCAGGATAGTAAGTTGCAGCTGTCTCAGCCTTTCCTTATAAGGGAGATGGTCCAATCCCTCAGTCATCTTTGCTGTCCTCCACTGGACTCTCTCCACAGTCATTCCCTGTCTCTCTTAAACTTGGGAACCAGAACTGGGCCCAGTATTCCAGCTGTGGCATCACCAGGGCAGAGCAGAGGAGGAGAATGACATCTCTTGACCTACTGGCCACTCTCTTCCTGACGCACCCCAGGATTCCATTTGCTCTCTTGGCGACAAGGGCACATTGATGGTTCCTGGACAATTTACTATCTACCAGGACTCCCAGATCCTTCTCCTCAGAACTGCTTTCCAGCAGGTTGCTTCTCCCCAGGTGCAGCACCCTACACTTGCCCAGCTCATTGATTAATATCTTGACCAAGACCAGACCAAGAATTGACCACTGGGGGACACAACTGGTTACAGCCCTCCTCCTTAACAGATAAAAAAAACCAACAACAACAACAACAAAAACAATAATAGGAAGATACACCAGCCTGGCAAGAAAATGCAATTACTAAAGAATTCTTCTAATTCCAGCTATCTCAGAAACAATAAAAATTCTCCTCAGTTCTCCAAGAATTAGAACATGAGCTGTCCCAGGGATGGAAAACACCAAAGAAAAAAGTGAAACTAGGACCAAGAGCGGGGAAGGCGTCAGGTATTGTCTTGCTTAGGAGCAGTGGCAATGGTAACAGCTGGGTTGAAAAGGACAACCCACACAACCCAGACCCATCACAAGGCATACCAACAGTTGCTGATTTAATTTCTTTGGATGCCAGATAAGACAGAGCAAGCAGTTGGACTGTGACTTTCTGCTGCCCTAGAGTATCCTGAATGAGACAGTTACATTTTTTTGTGACTGGAGATGGCCATGCTTCATTACAAACTTGGACCAGGTTAAACTCTGTAATCTCCAGAAAAACAAAACAAGATAGGAATAAAAAACTACTCTTCAAGTAACCTACTAGATGATTAAGTAATATCTGTGGTAAAGGTGCTTCCTGTCATGTATACTTCCCAGTCAGACAAAGTTTTTTTTTCCTGTGTATTGAATAAACAGATTAGGAAAAAGTGCAGAAAAAAACCCCCAACAACAGTGATGCTCTGCAAACAGAAGACAGGATCCTGCTCTCTGCACTGGAGCCAAAGCATTCAGAGCACTTAATGCAATAGGCAGTTTAGCTTTTCACCTACATGCTGCTCTGGAGTACCTCATGATGAAGCACAAGCACCATGAAACTTTGTCTTCCTATAGATCAATGTTAAAGTCTCTCTTTTTAAAATAACAATTTCTTACCAGCATGAGATAGCAAATAAAAAATACTTTCACTTTATCTATGACTTAAACATCCTATATAGGCTCCAACCAACATTTATGCATATAAATGTAGGTATCTAATGCAGACACCGTCTACTGGGTGTTTATGGTCCTATTATACTCAATAGAAATCTAGGCAAAACAACCAAGGCACCTAAGAACTCATCTAGTTTGGTCTAAACTTTTCTATGCATATTGCTTCTTCCAAAGACGACATAACGTCCTGGTTTGACTTTTTTTTTTTTTTTTTTTTTTTTTTTCCCTTCAGTGAACTCTCTTTTTAGCAGCACTTTTGCTGAAAGTAGCAGTAAGTTTTCCAGCTAGTGGACTTAAAATGCCTGAATGTTTATAGTTACTGCTGACAGACCAAGGACACTTTGCTCCGCTTCCTGAATCTGCTGCTTTGGACACTAAAGTTTCAGAAGAGTCCTATCTACAACCCTCCCATAGGGAGGAGAGGAATAGAGATGGCAAAATTGGCCAAACAGATTACTCTATCCCATATATGCCTGACACTCGGTATAAATTCCAGGATCACAGAAGTCAAGTACCTTTTTCTCCTTCTTCTTCCTTTCTCTTCTTTCCATGGCTGGACTCCAGGGAGGACCCCATCTATCCATCACCATTGATCCGCAGGCCCATGTGTCCTGACCCTCATCACTTTCACCTCAGCTGCTGTCTGCTCTCTGGCAGCTCTGGGACATTTCAAAACGTCTCACAGCTCAGGAGATGCCAGGGGAGTTGCTGGGGGTGAGGGAGGCAATAGGATTTTGCACATTCCTACACATATTTGTACATATTTTCTCTTCTCATAAGTGTTTAATTAAAGCTGTCGAGTTGGAAAGTCTCCTTATTCTCATTCTCCTTTCACTACTTGGGTGGGAGGTGGAGAGGATTAAGAACATTATTGTCATTTATTTAATTGCTGATCCTGAGTTAAACTGTGTCATGTAATTATTTTTTTCTTATCATCCAGATGTATCATAGTAAATAGCTCAAAGATTAGTAGATGTGCAATGATAAAACCGTTACTTATAATGTCTACACCTCTTAGTCATGTTATTTTTTTTTATTTTTATTTTTTAATATAAAAACTTTCTGGATTTTTAGTATCACAGTAAGGTTGAACCACTGAACAAAAAAACAAGGTAATCACTTCTATCAGTGAGTAGGTACAGCTTTTTGCAATGGGAATCACCAACCGGCCAATTTTAATTCTGAAAATAATAAAAAAAAAAAAATGGCTGGTAATGATCACACAGAAACATTAAGATTTACCACACAAGTTTGCTGTGGAATGTTGTGCTATGCTAAAGTGTGTTAGTGGAAAATGTCACTGTCAACTTATATTAATTTTCTGTTTGCTCTGTGAAAGTAAAAGTGGACTTGAGTGAATGGCTAAACTGTCTCGGAAATAAAATAAGTGAAAATAAGTGAAGACAGATACAGGGCAGGCACTGAATAGCTGTGATGAATAACTGAATGACTGTAAACTGACTCAGCAAGATTAAAAGAAATTCATCTAATTACCTGGTAAGTAAACCAAAACCAAAAACCCAAAACCAAAAAACAGATGTCAGAATTGATTATGCAGCTTCTGCATTCACCAGCTGTAATATCTCATCTTTAAAACAAAGAGATCAATCTATAAACTTTAATTAAGTTATTATATCTGCTATATATGTGCAGAAGCTTAAAAAATCTAAAATAGTAGAAAAGTGTATTAATTCTTTCCAGAAAAAGAACCTCATGGGGTGCAAGGTGCTAAGTGCACTCATTTTAGAACAAATTCTAAAGTGTAAGAGAATCAATAATTTCCTTATTTATAAAATTAATCAGAAAGATGGATATTAAATTAAAATGGAAAATATTATATTCCACAACAACTTGCCATAGATTATACAAAAAAATATTTTTTTTGCCAACCAAGGAAAATCTATCATGAATAGTACTTGAAACAAGGAAAATAATTGTCATTGAATGTCAAAGTATATATATGAAAATAACCAAGAAGAGAAAGAGAAGTCAGAGCCTTGTTCTTTCCTGAATGAAGGTTTGATGGCATATTTAAGATATCAGCTTCTGGGATTTTAACAGTAAAGCTGCATCTGCACTTGAACCAAGTGTTACTGTGAAACATGCAGTGAACAGAAGTCCTCATTGCCAGGCATTTTAATTTCAATCTAGAAAGAAAGAAATAATTTCAGTATCTAGTATTTTGTCCTCTTTTCCATTCTTCACAGTGGGTTTATACCCACCAATTTCCAGAAATTGCACCAGGCCTTTATAAAAAAGCCCCCAATAAAAATGTTTCTCAAAAAAGAACTTTTTTTTTTTTCTTTCATTGCCACTTCTAATACCTTTTTTTTCTGCAACTCAAACAGATTCTTCCTTCTTTCTGCTCAGAAAGTGCAGCTCAGACTTCTCAGTCTGTGTTTGTCAATCTCCTGCTCCTTCCCACACCGTCCCCCTGCGGTGGCACCAGCCCCGTGCCCAGAACACCAGCCACACACTCACACCGTGTCAACCTGTACTGAAGGCATATGAAAAATGGCTACCAGAGCCAACTTTCCATCTGCTTGCGCCCTTCGTTGCCAAAACCCTTCTACTCACCAGTGTGCAGGTTGCTTTTGACACCAAAAGCATGTCTTCCTCTCTGCAGACCAAAAATTTTTAATTGTTGAGGGGGAATCGTTTTTCCTTGCAGGGACTTGTCGGTGCACTTGCTCTCCTACTTTAAAATTAATGTTCTGCTCAAGAAAAACTGGACTACTCAAAGGAAGTACAGGGGCAAAAACAGGAGCAAAAACAGACTCTTCTTCCTAGAGAATTATCTTTGCATCATGTGACACATTATATTTTGAAATATCACAAAGGGGCTTCATATTTTTAGCCCTCAATACTGCCAGCTCCCAGTCATGAAAACACTTGGCTAAGGCATCCCAACTTGCCATAAGGAAGTTACATTAAATATACTTAAATATTTACAGGATAGGCTATTTACAGCCAATCTCCATTTCTTTTATGGTCATTTTGAAGTGACTGCTTTTCTATCTCCAATACTTCATGATTAGCCAGGCCTTCACTACATCCTGAATTTTATTTACTAATGACATGATAATATTTCCACTGTTTTCTTTTTGTCTGACTACACTTTTAACACAGTATGGAAAAGAAAGCCAATCTCCTGAAGGGCTAGAATAAAGAAAATAAAGTGAAAAACAAAGTAGAAATAAAAATGCATTACATCTGCATTATAGACAGGGAATTGCAGAGGCACTGAGATAAGATGCCAGCATTGCATGGAGATCTAAGGTAGAGACGGGAACAAAATCCAGACTTCCTGCATACTCTTGCTATAGACACATGCAATATTTTTTAAGATTAACCTTTGAGTGCATTTTTCCTAACTAGCTGCAACCTTTTAAATATGTCTTTGCATGCTCTCCTTTGACACTAGTAAAACTAACAGAAATACTTTTGACAAGTCAAATGCAACTCTGCCTAAGAATATAAACAATTCTGGAATGGTTCTGTTTGAGTTCCAGACTAAGGTTGGAGTTCACTGTCATTGCATTACATTGCATATGGATACAACACAGTGTACATTTTTTTCCTTAACAGTCTGTGTGTTCTGGAAGCTAAGTCATAGGCAATTTACCCTCTAGTGAGTGTTGTTAGTGCAGCATATTACACACTTGGCTAGACCCAGGTCTTAGTCAGAGCTTTTTATTTTTATTTTCAAGGATTAGACTAAACCACCCAGAGAAGGTAGTTTAGAATTTTTATTCTCTTTCATACTTCTGTGCTTGGAGATATGCAGTGAAGAAACACATTTAAAAAATGTCAAATTGCAGAAGCTTCACTTTTTTACTTAGATACTTGATACTAAAAAATAACAAGGCAGTTGAGCCCTTCAGGTCCTTTGAGTTTGCATCTATGTTATGCTTTATGGATTGGAGAAAATTTTGCAAGGGTGAAGATGAGGAATGGAGCTGTGAAATTCAATTATTATGTTTTGCAAAATTTGGGAATCTCTGCTGACTATCTAATATGAAATATAGTGACTATCTCGTTTTCATTTCTGCAAAATACATTTTTTTTTTCTTTTTCTGAAATAATTACTTTCTAGTATTAAAAATAAAATCCTTCAGTGTTTTTCATCCTCCAAACAAAAAAATAAACCTTTATTCAAAACATGTAAGAGATCTAAGATAATATTTTTTACAAAATCTGAAAATCTTAAACTTACTTTTTCACTTTCACAGATAAAAATCCATCATTTCATGATAACTTTTCGGCTGATGTGAGGCAAAAAAGGATATGATTGGAACTGAAAGCTATCCACTTCTATTTATCCCTGCTTCTCTGATTTAAAATGAAGCCTGGCTGTGTGCAGATGATAACTGTGAGCAAAGGTTGACATCAATTGGAGCTGTAGGACGAGCTGTCTCTGTGTGGGGGAAAATATCACCTTTTTAAAAAGATGCTGAATGACACTGACAAAATAGACAAGGCAGTCTAGATCAATGAATAAAAATAGTTGTCATATAATGATTAGTGAACTACTGCTCATAATAATCTCCTTCAATAGACTCCTCTGAGGATAATGTTTGATTATTTGAACACATCATAGTGCTGATTATGGCTAGGCTGAATTTTACAGTCTAATTTGTATTTTTACAGTATGTGACATTTGAAAGCTTGAGGTAATTTTCAGTATCTTATTAGGTGTTTGAAATTCAGTTTGTAGCTTTTGTTTCAAACAGCAGCCTTTTAATTTAGTACCTCTTTAGCAGAGTGGGCTTGATAGGGAATAATCATTAGGGCAGTAACCACATCTATAGGAAGTCTCATGGGAAGGTGTCTATCAATCTTCCCCTTAAAAGAAAAAAGATATTAAAAGTAATAAATCTAGTTCAGTTCCTTTTTTAGCTGCAAAATAGAGACTACTTATTTGACAGGAACCTGGGTTATCTTTAAAATCCTCTAAACTACGGATGAATAAGCTAGTTCAAGTAAAATGCTAAAAGACTAATATATTGAGGATATGTAGCCTTACACACCAAAAGACCTTAAAGCATTTAATAGAAATTAATCTCATCTACGCATGTCTTTCCCTCTCCATCACTGGATACATCCGGTGAATCACGATATTTGTACAGCATGCAATTAAGCCTTACCATTCATTCTTGAGATGAAGAATGACTATCCTCTATCCTACACAAAAGGCAAGGGAATTATGGAGATGTATCTCAATGCATTCAAGATGTGTGCAACAAAACCTGAAAATCAAGTATCAGTATTCATCTCACCTAATTTTGGATGTCTACATAAAGTCGTCCTCCTCTTTCTTCATAAACAGGAATGAGAAAGAGACACTGATACCTTGTGTCTGGTTTTTTTTAGGATCAGCTGTCGTGTGCTTCAGGAAGTTTATTGGTCTCTATTGCCTGAAATGTTAGACCAGAGGACCAGATCAAATGGAGGTGCAAGGTGAATCTCTGCTGCTGGTTTATTCATATCAGATAGGCCCCAAAGTGAATCTTGGTCCACTTTTAAGTTTTCTGCTGAGAAACACTCGTTTATGACATTCACTCTCCAGTCTGTACCAGAACTGTCAGTGCCAAGAGCAAAAAGCCTGTTCTCTAGAAACCTGCATACTCAAGCAATTTATGTTTTACTTTGAATAATCTTTTTGACATTTCTTTAATCCAAAACTCTCTAGTAGAACTACGGAAAGTCTCTCACAACAGATCTGAACTGGAAGATTAGGTAACATAAGGCTTGGAGATCCTCTTCTCCTGCTGCAGGTTCTCCAGGCTCATAGACAAAGCACTGGTTATAATTTCTATTGCATGAGATCAGAGAATGGATTCAATAATAATGGGATATGTTCCCAGCTGTAGCTGGTAGTAACTCACATTTGTTTTATACCTATCTATGTACTCACCACTAAATCATCACATCTCCAGTTTTCAAAATAAAGCTGCTTTTGAACATCAAATTGAATGATGAGAAATCAAGAAGAGGTAAACATCTACTTTTTTTGATTAATTAAATGGCTTATATATTTCAATTATAACTATTTAGGATACCCTCCAGAACAGCTAATGCATAGTTTAAATGTGAAATGTAGTCTCACTAGAAGACTGTGAGGTGAAAAATAAGAGCTCTCTGGAGTTTGTCTTTAGATTAATACTGTAAATACAAGTGATGCTACTCAGAAACATGCTTCATCTCTTTCAGATCATATGTAAAAATAAACTATTAAATGCACAGAAAAAAAATATCAGAACCACTGTGCTAAACGAAAACTGAATTAATTATAATTCTTCACTTTCTTTTAGTTATAATCATATCTTCCTTGTAGGCCATGTTTCTCTTTCTGAAAACCGATTAGCTCCTTTTTAATTGGATAGGGTCCAATAGGCTCAGATTGATTTGCTTCAGTTCCACTTTGAAGAATCACAATCATTTTCCTTACCACTGGAATAATGCCTTTTAGTTCTGTTAATTAGAGGTGGGATTGGTAACACCCCTTACTATTCACATTGCCCAGTGCTTCCTTTTTGAACAAGTGTTTAGCGAGCAACGGATGGTGTCTGGGTACGAACCTGTACAATTCATTTCACCCTACTGTTACAAATAATAATTTTCAGTTAGGCAGAGAATGTTACCAAATTTTATTAATTTGCTAAAACATTTTCCCTTCTGGAAATTGTCCACGTTTGTCTGAAACTGATGTCTTTGAAGGACATTACTAGGCCAAAATAGCAGGCATTCTGAATGGATTAGTTGTTTGGTCAAAGGGTATGTTCCACAGCTCCTCTGGCTTCATCTGGTACAGAAGAGGAACTTGCTCAAGGAACCAGCTTACTTGGACCCATCTCACTAAGACCTCTCATGTATTGCTAGTGTTGCAGCAATTGGTAGGCAAGCAAATGCTGAGTTAAGGATTATATAAAAAGAAAGGATGGATCTTAGTTTTCATGGGATAATTAAATCCATGAAACAAAGCATGATCAAAATATTTTTATGAGCAGTCACTTTCTTGGTGCCTGGCCTGAGATTATTGGCATCTGATTTGATTAATGCTTTATCATATACAGTTTAGTTGTTTGGAAATTAGTAGGACCTGGATTTCACATATTTAAAGCACACAGACTGTATAAAAAATCAGTATTTAGTTTTAACCTTCTCACCTGGGTATTCCAGATCCTCACCTGTAAAATGTCTGAATAATTCTCCCTATTCTTAAAGTGTCCTTGAAAAAATAAATTATCTAAGTAGTTGTGAATGTCTCAGATATTTTAAAAATTCCTATAGGAAAAATATGGATACTATACTAATCTTGGGTAGTTTTAACAGTGTATACCAAAGAAAGGCTGGCATCATGTTGAGGTCACCACATCAACTAAAGAAGATAAAATAGTGAATAGCATAAATATCATGAACAGTACATCCAGGGGGATGTGTGCAAGAAGTATTCTTTGAAAACAACATCAAGTAAGCACCTAGTTATGCCTTATCTCATGATATACACAATGGGCTGAAGTAGGGTTGGTTAGCTGCTTTAAGACTTCCTAACATTTCAGAGTTCAACTTTAGCCACTTTCTAATTTTTCATTCAATTTACCACTTTTTGTGGATAAATACTCCTCTAACACCAGAAGGTAGGGAGATGATAATACAAAGGGACATTGACCTAATTCTCAGCTTCTTCAGTTACGCTTATTGCAGACTGAGGTCATATAGCTGAATGTCTGTACATTAAAGTCAAGTTTCAGATGGGAATGAAAGACATTTAGATTATTTTCACATCCTTACCTTGTAACATTATGGCTTGCTAAATATGTTGAGAAAAGACATTTGTTCCTTTTCCATAGTGTCTACGTAGAGATGATTGTAGCTGGCCATTGATGTTAAAGACTGGGCTTCTTCATACACACATGCAAGATAGCAATACATTTCTCAGACTATGCAGCCATGTATTTGTGTAGGTCTGATGTTACACTTCCATATTTTAAGAACCCTTCTGTTTTGCTTCCTTTAAATATCTGTCTAACAATTTTCTTGACATGAAGGGGAAAAATTATTTTAATATTAAGGAACATACAGAGACGCATATTTGAGATGGAATATTACTTATCAATACAGTTCAGAATCTAAAATTATACATCTTGCACCACCAGGAAACAGAAACCTTCTGTGTGATGCTTTTTGTCATTTAAATGTCTCTAATTTTGAGTACCAAGTATGCCAATAACCTACTTAATCAGAAATATTTGTAGAAACAATTCAGCAGCTATCTCTGGAAAAAGAAGAAATTGCACACAAATCTTAGTTCTCAAGGAAATCTTTACAGGAAAAAAAAAAAAGAGTAATATAGAGACAAATGTATGATTTCTTGATGCTAATATGTCTACATAATTCAACTCAGTACTATTTTCCTAGAGCTTTTTTTTACTTCTGAGTGGGATAAGAAAGGAGGTGAAGAAAGGTGATTTAAAGCTTAAAGTCCCGTGCAGTTTATTAGCAAGTTATTCAAGTCTCTTCACTAGTAAGTAAATTATTTTATTTTTTTTTTTCAGAAGAAAACTACATTATGTAAATTTCTTAATATGCCTGAAGCACAATCAAGACATCCACATGTCAAGCAGGTGAAAGATGTGTTGGCGTCAGAGTATTAGATACTGGAAAAGCTCCTGGGAAACATTCCTTCAAGGAAAGTCCCATATAAGAAACCACCACGTTTGCTGACTCCACTCCAGCTGCTCCAAGCTGCCCTTTCCATCCCAGAACCTTGCCTTCCAGCTGTAACTTAGATCTGTAGTGAAGCTGTATTACATCAGTAAGATGTTACAGCAAGAGAGAAGTAAGTATATCTCAAAATCCCTAATCATGAAACTCATGAAGATCAGGATATGAATATGTGTGAATAGTCTCACTCTACCCAGTATAACCTGCATCCTTGCCATGGCATAAATAAGCAGCAAAATTCTCCAGGAAGACTTAAAATACCACTAGGAAAGAGGGAAGGATGAAAACTGAGCTTAATTACACCCACTGTTGGACACCAAAACCAGCTTGGAATTATTTTATTTACTGTGATATGAGAAGATATTTGCATAACTTGTTAAGTGCACTGACTTAAATGTTCGTGTTTCTGTGGTGACAGGAAAAGGGTAAAGATTTGAAGATTCTGAGAATAGACTCTGGACAGCTAAGAAAAGAACAATTAGGAATTTACCTGTTTAAAAAAAAATGTGTTTTCTAAGAGCAAAAAACCCACACTTCTTAATTGGATTTACGATTGCAGTGCTAAATTGAAAAGGTTAATATGGTAACATTTACTGCTGTGAATATTGGGAGCAAACCGTACATTCTAATTTTAATTTATTCCCCCAGGTAACTTGATTATTACTATTAATAAATTGCAGAGTTTCTTGGGATTTTTTTAACTGTTCTCTCCATAAAATTAGCTGAGAAGAGATTTTTTAAAAAGCTGCTGAGTTTTCTTCATACCTGTTTTGTTACTGCTGTTTCGTAAAACTGAAACACATATATTTGAGTCTCAGAAATGTATCTGTATGTCTTGGGTTTCCATGACAATAGACTAAATTAGGACATTCTAAATCACAATACATGGGAAGTTACCACCGTATCTGAAAAGCTGTATTTAGTATCACACTTCTGTAGAAACTGTTCCCTTGAAGTCAATTATGGAAAATTATTAAACTTGGTTGAATAAGAGCATTAAAATCGAAGTGATACAGAGAAATAGATCAATGATAGGAAAAGAAAGAGCCAGTATCATTTTTATGTACTTATTCAAAAGTAAATGGTTATGTCTTAATCTTCAAAAGATTTCACCCAAGTCTATCTTTGTAGTAACTAGCCTGAATCTGCCTAACCTTCTAGCAAAATTTATTTCAGTTTACATGGACAAAGCCACCTGCATACTGATTCCTAACCCAGCTAGCAAGCTCTTCAGTGATATCGAGCCAAACGCTGGAGGCCAGGAAATACAATTTTTAAATATTATATTCTTCCATCTTTCACCATGCTTTCAGACCTACAACAACACTATGAAAAAGATTCAACTTGTTACAGGGAAACCATGGCTCAATTCTCTACCTCAAAACTAGAAGGAGATTAAGGTATTATAGTCCTCTAGCAGCAACACTAGACAATTCAAATATATATTTTTTTATTATTTTTAACATGTGGCGTTCATACTGCAATGCCCACCTTGAGGTACCCTTGCTATTGAGTTTTAGGAAAGGGAGGCAGATATTCTCCTTCAGCAGGTGTTTTCCATTCAATACTCAGGATATCTCCAACTGATGTCTAGAGACTTGCCGTGCCTCTTACAGGTGGGAGCTAAGCTGTAGTGTCACATTTGCTTTTCATGGCTCAGAGAACAAGTTACTAGTTGACTCATCTGAACAAACAGAATAGTTTTCAAAAGCGAAACTGAGAAATCCTAAAAAAACCCATGACATAGAGTTAAGAGATATCTGAATGTTTTTTTTCCAGATAGGAGCTCCAGAGCCTGAGTAACAGCATATAAAAATGGGAAGAAACTTCTGATTCCTATTGTCCACTTCTGCCTGAACTGATCTGTGGAAGAGGGCTCACCTGTCCACCCTGCTGCAGGCCTAGCCTGACTGTTTAGGGTTGTGAATCATAATGAGAGATAATCTGTATGACAAGAAAACAGTGTCACTGACATTGCTAGAGCATAAAATCCTTCTTCTCTTTATTTCCCAGTGATTACCTCCATTTCACCAACTTCTAAGTCAACACTTCAGCTATTAGGACTTGGCACATTTCAGATTATGTTGTGTCTACTCCTTGGCAGAATATCACAAATGTATGTGACAAGCATTATAAAACCTACATTATTTTGGTATTCAAGCAGACAAAATGGACTATAGTCACTCAGAAGCACCAACTGGATATTTCCCCATGCTATCAGGATACATTGAAGACACTGAGAAAGCAGGCTAGGAAAACTACTTAATATGAACACATATTTGATGGGAGGTTAAAAAGGGTTCTCCAGCCTTTCATTTCATTTGTATTAAGGGAAAGCATTTTTCAATGAACTTCTGTCCTAATGTTACCTTATTACATGGGGCAGATTAAGCAAGTATATATAAGCTATTAGATGTGCATGATATAATCAAGTACTTCTGGTTTATTTCTAGCAGGGGGTAAATTTTTTTGCTATCTAAAAAGGGAGGTCATGTGTGATCTCAAGATGTCTGTTGGTTCCCATGAAGAAAGGCTGTGAAAGTCAGTTTTAAGGAACATAGATTATTGATCTGTCGACACAGAAACTCTCATTGTCTCTATCCATATAGTTTATTTTACAGCTTGAAAATGCCTGAGTCTTAGTCCTCTCAGCTTCAGATGAGTAATGTTGGGAGCTAAAAATGGGGATGAGAAAACTGCTTTGAAGAATATATATTCTGCTTTGTACCAGTGTTTATCATACAGCTACACTACAACAGTAATGTGATGCATATCTATGCAAATTGAAGGCTGGGGGCCAAAAATACCAACTTTACCTATACCAACGTTGTTTTGATTAAAATAGAACTTTAGCTCCCCATCCTAAAGGGGATTGTAATTTATTTCTGTTTCTACAAACTCAATCATCAGATTAGCTATCCAGCAGAAAAATAAATATAGCACAGAACGTTGTTGTTTTTTTTTAATTCACATTGGATGAACTGCAGATAATCTCATTTTTTCAGTTTACATAAAATTTCCATAAACAATTACAAAAAAAAGACCTTTCATTCTTAAAATTTTCATGTAACTTCACTTAAATTATTTACCAGTTCTAACATATCACAAGCAACTTGGAAGCTCATCTTTCATCAGCAGTCAAGGAGCTACTCACATTCATTGCTAATGCTCATTGCAATTAATACTAAAACTATTAAGCATACTTAAACTGAGGAGTGTGACTAAGCTTTGGTCCTACAGAAACACTTAAATGTGATATCTGGAGCCTGATTTAGGGCCTTTTGTTAGGATGTTATTCACTTTATGATAGTTTGGGCTGTCCAAAAATTAAGAAATTCAGTATCAAGCCCTCTTGCAGATACTTTCTAAGCAGTTTTCATATAAGAGCTTTCTTTCTCAAATGTTTGGGTTTTATAAATACAGATTTCCATCCTAATTTCTTCTAATCTAGCTATCCCAGTCTCTCAAAAGGAATTCTCTGTTACCTATACCTCTTCTCCTTGAATAGAGCTTCAGCCATTATTATTATCCTGAATCCTTCCCAGTTGGTTTTAGAATCTACTTTGCCTTCTCCCAAACATCTGTCACTGAAGAAACTGCATCTCATGCCACCGCATTTTTAAGACCAGATCCTAACTGAACCTAGGCTATATTGTGAAATGCATTCTTAAGAGATACTACAACTTAAATGAGGTAGAGGCAGGGACACCAGAAGATAGTATTATGGATCCTTATGAAGCTCAAATACCAAAGTAAATTAAAAGCAAATAAACAAACTGACAAGCAAAACCCACAACATGTAAATTACTCAAATAGACTTGTACTTTTCTAGTTATAATTTACTGAAACACATTTAGCTGGAAATGGAGTAAAATACTTGGCATTTCATGTAGTTCAGGGAATGTGGGACTATATTTGGACTACATCTGGAATTCTCATCCAGGAGAAAACACCACTTCCCAGTGCTGGACTGTCCTGCTATATATTGCAGTGGGACCAAGGGAGAGATTAGTCCTTTCCCCCAAAACTTTCCTCATTTCAGCATGCTGTTTTCTAAACAAAGAAGTGTTCATAACCTATGGGGCTGTCCTTTATGTACTAGTATGAATGAAGAAAGAGGAATGGAATGGAGACTCCTTGCACTTCATAAATACAAGTTTGGATGCAAATTACATATTTACCTATCATTTACACCAAGAAACAATGTCTTGATTCAAACATATTGAAACTGCCAGAGAAAGGATATATATGACTAGCATAGACGTTTACAGTGTTCACATATAGGAGGTAGTTATTCTACAAATGCCTTTATATTCAGAGAAAAGAGATGTACTGAAAAGGATAAATCCATCTTATGCTAACATGGGCAGTAAAAGTGGTTGTTTCTCTCCACCCATTGTAAGGTAGGACAAATGCAACTAGTTCAGATGCCAGTATCTGCATGGCAAATGTGGAAAGTTAGATGAACTGAGTGTCTGGGATTCTCTCTCTGCTGTTTTCAGTGCATTTCTTTAGGCTCTTGCAAGCTATCTCACAAACTAAAATTATTTTTTTATTTCAAACAGAATTAGAAAGGTAAAAAACTCAAGTAATTTGGACAAAAATGGTATTTTTACCTCATTTCTAAGTACACACATTTTTTATCAGGACCAAGCAGACTCTTCCAATTGCTTTTATTTTATATTTTATAATCTCTCACTACTTCTGATTTTTAAGATTCAAAGATTAAATTGTTCATATAAAGTAAATAGAAGACTATTTAATCTAACCTGTTCCATTCTTCCTCCTTGCACAAGGCACTTACAATCAGATCCTGTGCTTTTCAGAGATCAAGGAAGGACACAAGACTACAGAGATAGAAATGAGTACCAAGACATTTTCATGCACTTCACTTGTAAATAATACATTTAGAAGAAAAGTATAATTTATCTTTTTTTCATTATGGCTTTCTCATTGTTTTGATACTGCATGCACTTGTGCAATCTACAAAGTAATTTTATGGTTGTTAGTAGAGATGAAATAAACCTGCAGGGGAAAAAAGTAACACCAAGGATATTCCCAAAACTCAGTCCAAATGCTGATTACCTAGCCATTTATAAAGTTCTGATTTTATACATTGTAATTGCATGTAAGTATCCTCCTCTAGATCTTAACCCACTGATTCCCCTGTTAGCTTTTTTTCCCCTCTGGCTTTTTTTTCAGGGGGTGGCCATGCTGTATGTAGCTTTGTTAAATATGCATGGTGAACACCTGTATGAAAAATGACCCATTTAATGGGAAGGAAAAGCACTAGACATGAGACCTGGGACTTGGTTTTAGGGTTGATAATTCTCTACTATCTTTGCCTCCCTTTACTACCTTGTAAGAAGAAGCAGATAGAAAATTGTTAAAGCTGTCATCCCCAATCTGATAGTCTCATCCAGTGGTTAACAGCTGGTTTGAAGTCTTTGAACCACAGGAAGAGTAATTGCTTTGGCCCTTAGTGATGTGGTACAATTTCAGAAAAGGCTCCTATGGTGAGGGACTGACATAAAAAATGGTCTTTCTCCTTTCTTTCCTTCTAGGGTGGCCTCACAAACAAAGATCAAGCTAAAACATAGTGTAACAAACTGGGTCTTCATGGAGAGTGAGCATCAAGAACCCCACCTGCAAAATTCCTCTACTTTTTTATATCTGAAAAATATCGTGTCTCAGGACTTTGGAATTTCCTATTTAAAGACTTAGGTTAAAAACTAAATCCGCAGCAATAGCTTACAAAAATATAAGAAAGATATTTGTCCAATGTTGTGTTGACACATCTGGAACATCTGGGAAAACGTTGTCATCTTCTGCTTCAATCTGGTCTGGTGGCTCAGAAATATTACACCTGCCAAATTGATCATTTGTAAGATCTGTCTTTCACCAGCTCTCACAAACCTTAACAGCACCTATGTGCCCAGTTCCATCAGTAAGCAGCTTTTAAAATCTCATTTCTGTGCATAACACATCGCTTTCCTGAATGCTGAGCTACCTCCCAGCACACACAGATCAGCCTGCTTGATGTGACTGACCACTCTTCCTAGCAATCCTGCCTGCTGCAATTTGAAAGCTCCTGCCTAGAATTATAAACTGGATGGAAGATTATTTTAGCATGCACTTTCCAGAGGATTTTAATAAAGTGATCTGAAGAGGAAACTATTAATTCAGCCAGAGAGATTAGCAATAGTGGCTGCACCACTCAGGGCAACATCAAGGATCTCTTCTTCTCTAACAGCCTGGCAAAGATAGTCATGTGGAACTTGAAAGGCTTTCATTTTTCTTTTGTGCAGTGTGTCCTCAGTGTTTGGTATTATCAGTGATCAGCTGTGACCACCCTCCACTCGGCAGAGCTCTTATATAGCACTGAAGAGCTCTGGCAGCCCCAGGATCTGCAGAGCACCCCTTTCCCTGACCTGTAGCCTGCAGAGATTACAGGAGCACATTATTTCCCTGTGCAGCTCTTTCACCTCTTGCTGCAACCATTTCCTACACAGACACAGAATTTATATAAAAGACTTTCCTCAGCTTTCATCAAATCTAGGTTGCAGGCCTATTTTGTAACATTAATTCTCTCCCTCACCAACCGCCACATCAATTCAGTACTTTATAAACTATTTCAGGGATCCGATTTATCAGGCCTGACAGAGCTTCACACTGAAATAAACAGCACTGCCTCTGCCGAGCTCGCTCAGTGGCTCCTATTTATCATTATTTAATTCAAGGGCCTAAAAATCTCTGACATTATTAATAGTAAGATGAATCACTGGAAAACTACAGAATCTGTGACCAACGAGGCTGAAATAATCCATTTTGGTGAAAATGTCTACGTGGAATTGCATTCCCTGATGGGTAGACACTCTGTCATTAGCGACTCCATATGCACGGGTGGTAAGGAACTGAAGCATGAAGTCCCCGAAGAGTGGGATACTTCAACTGCCATTCTCTTCCCAACACTTAACACCAAAGCAGAAAATAAAGGAATACAGCACAGCTCTAATGCCTTTGTCAGTTGAATTTAAATGTACTAATTTAATCCTTTTTGTACTTGATTAACTTTAACTTGTCTGAGGTTGAACTTTTGTGTTAACTGGACCTGCAAATTCATTAGTTCATTATGAGGACTGTATTACTTAGCCACCTTGATGAAAGATAATCAGCTGCCTGGAATGTATGAGCACTTGCTGCCTCAATTTGGCACCTTATTAGTGATATTTTTCTATTTTGTTTAAAGGAAAAGGTTTGCATTGGGAGTTTTTTCAGGACCTGAAATGTTATTTATGAACAGCTAGCCATATTCAACAGCAGTAAGGTAGCTGGGGAAGCAGATCCTGAGATTTTTCCTAGACTATCTGAGCACTGCCGTTCCACCTCCCAGACAGAGGTGATCAAAAAACCTTGACAAAAGTGTTGAATAGTGGAAGATATTTTGCAAAATTCCTTTTAAAATTAAGAATATTCAAAATAAAAAGATATACTTACAAAGATTTTTAGTTCCATTTTTTTCCTCTTCCAGAGAGGAAACTCATTCATTGCTGTTTTGTTACTCACTGTCACTACCTTGAACTTAAGGAGTTTGCTTCCTTGTTAGTGTCTGAACAGAAGTTAATATTTTTTGGGAAAAAAACAAAACAAAACAAAACAAAAAACCACAAAAAAACCCCCACCAAAACACCAAACCAAGCCAAACCAAAACAAACAAATATAAACAAACAACAAAACCAAGCACAAGGACAAAGAACTAAACCGATGCAGAATTCCCCTTTGAACAATTTCTGCAACAGTTCTTGTACAGGGGTTTGCATCCTAAATAATTAATCACTTTTCCAAGTTAAAACTCCCAGAATTGAAATGCACAACTTCACCCTTGCCCAGAGTCTGTCTTCAAGCAAAACTGTGCAAACGACATTGCTAGTTTAGCTTTCTCTATTTTACACAATATTCCAGTGCTATCCTAACAGAGTGACATACTCAAACACCTACAGCATCATCCTGACATATCCCAGAGTGTACAACTTCTTTCAACACTGTGTTATGAAAACAACATTCTGGAAGGTTGCAACACAGCTTCCCATTATTTCAGACACTTTGAACTGAAAAAGTACAAAAGAAATAATTACATTTTGGGACCAACATGTTGAGGCTGGGGAAGAGCAAAGCCAAGCAAAGCATAGCACAATAAGACCAGTCTGCTCTCGAGAGAAATATCCTTTAGCATAATAGTCACTCTGTGCTACTTGGTCTTGTCTCTTGGAAGCAATGATTGCTTCCTGAGCCTTTTTATTCTCCAATACAGGGATACCTTGAGAGACCACAGTTTGAACTCTTTTTTCTTAACAGGTTAAAAGATAAATCAAGTCCTGGACTTTCATATCGTGTTCCACCACAGTGGAGAATACAGATAGCCACAATTTTATTTTATGTTTTCCAGATATCTAATCTGTGGAATATGCTGTTTCTAACAGGTCAGGCTCTATCAGTAAAATTCAAAGAGGAATATATAGTTTAATTATGTATCTTCAGATGCAGATAATTCAGTAATATCAAGAGCTGTAATTTTGTACTTTTCTGCCAGGATAAAACTAGGGAGTATTAATTTTAAAAAATTAGGGGCTTGAGAATTTAATTACTACACTGAGTTAGGTTTTGAGGATGTTATAGGTACTCATATAACGAGCATAGTTACTTGAAGTGGCAACAGTTTCCAGTACTCAGTCACCTTCATGAAGTAGAATTAAGTGTGCTACTGGGAACTCCTGTGATCTCAAATGTCTTCTAAAGGAGAATTTCATAGAATCATGGAGTTGTTCTGGTTGGAAGGGACCTTCAAAGGTCATCTAGTCCAATCCCCCTGCAGTGAGCAGGGACATCTTCAAGAAGGTAAGATTACTCAGAACCCTGTCCAACCTGACCTTGAATGTTTCCAGGGATGGGACATTTACCACCTCTCTGGGCAACCTGTTTCAGTGTCTCATCACCCTTATTGTAAAAAATATCTTCCTTACATCTAGGTTTTATCTACCCTCTTTTAGTTTAAAGCCATTACTTATCACATTTGTTTGCAAAGGTTTTATTCCTATGCTCTAGAGTTCATTACACTTATTAGGCATCTGCTTAATTTGGGGCTGAATCAAACTGCCTCAATCCACCTTATTCTTCCACAACTTGCTCCAGTATGAGCTCCCAGAGCAACAATGTCAGATGTTTAAAGGTGCACCAAGCTGAGGAACAACACATCTTTAAGCATAAGTCATTAGGTCTTAAAGTCCCAGTTTGTGATTTTCAAAACATTTTGTAACAAGATTTGAACTAGGATGCAATATCTTTATTACCTGGATTTTTGTGTACTATCACCATCATAATCATCCCAAAGAAACACAGATTCTTGATATTAACAAATTCTATGCAGTGAATATACCTTTTGTGCACTATAAAATACTGTCAGAAAACCCATTTTGGTTTCTTATGAGAATTATGCTAACAATGTGAAAAATGGGGACTTTTGGCTTAAATTATAATCCACCAAATTCCCAGAAGTACATTTCAAACCGTACGTAGATCCACATTCCACCTAATTTTAACCAACTGGTTCATTAATGCTTCTCAGACTTGCATGCCAGCTATGAAGACTTCCACAATTTCTGTTATTATCAATTAGGATAATCCCTGTCTCATGCTATGGAGCATTTGAAATGTGCACATTAGTGGTAGCTACATGCACAATAGTTCAAGGTGAGTCTATTACTGTTAGTGCAGCATGTCTGTGAATGTGTCAGCGAATATAATTGCAACTATGAGTCTTAAAAAAATTATCACACTATTAAATCAGGGGTGAGATTTGAACTTCCTCTTGCATTTTCTCCCCTAATGAATGCAAGGTTGACTCCCTAAAACACAAGGAGTGAAAGGACTACAAAGCTGCAGAGGATGCCTGCAGCAGGAATTAGCAAGCACAGTGCATGGAATTGTTCAGCTTCTGTCACTATTCTGCCTTGCTGTTATTCAGGTACCATCATAAAATTAGGTAGGGAGGGTTTAATTACTGAATAATTGCTTATGATGTTCTATGTTCAGCAGTTTGACACATAACAGTTTACTTCACTGAAGAGGTGGGAAAAAAAGGTTACTTCATGGAAAGTATGGGATCTGGCTTGATCTGTGATGACCCTGTTCACTAGCATGTGAAGCACTGTTAACTCAGTGAAAGAAGACACATTTACTGCTTTTGGTCTTTTGTTGCTATAAGTGCAGAACATATATATGTCTTTTTCCCAGTATTTGGATAATATCACAAAAGACCCATCATCTACCTTGCAACAAAACATGTGGTAAAGTTGTAATGTTGTTAATAACCAAAGCTGATTCACAATTAGTTCCCAATGCCAGTGCCTAGTTTTACCTACTCTCTTGACCTAATCATGACCTGAGGGAAGTAGTTTGCCTTCCTCAGGATGGCTGAAGACATGGGCAGAAGTGGGACCCAGCACAAAACACTCTACCCTCTGTAACTGATTGATCTTCAGTTCAGACAGTCCAACGACTGCCACTGTAGCATTATATCACTACAAAATAGATGATATTTTCTATTAGTGGTTCCCAGACCACATATGATGTGAGAAATTGGTGATTTAAAAGAAGTCTGAAGCCCCTAAATCCAAGTAAGTGACTTTTCAACTCCAGGACATTGATTTCATAGGGCATATGTGAGCTGGATTTCATCCTTTCATTTTTTCTTCTTCTTCCTACATAAAATGATATAAAATTACTTTTCTTTCCTGTTTGGATGGCAATGGAAGGAAGCCTTCTATTTGTTTCACTAGATCCAAGTCTATTGTTACAGGGTATTATTGTGACACCTTTACTCACACAAAATTTATCCACACTTCAACTGAAATTATTACAATCAATCGTATACTGCTGAGCCTAAATAACAGGGCAAAATGCAGCCTACTGGCAAGACAGTGCTTGGGACAGGTTTCATCAATCCATTCTGGTATGTCACATTCATGCCACATTTCATGTTCAAGTATCAGCAGGATCCAGAAGCATCCAGCATCATCTCAGCACCAAAATCCCTCAGTGCAGAAAAAAAAGGGACTTAAATTATGGGTAATATATGCACCCAATTGTTCTTTTTTAAGATTATATGAATGTTCCCTGTCTCTTCTGTCTTTCTAGCAGGTGCTGCCTGCCACTCCCTGCTTGAATCCAGGTCCTGGACATCTGAGAGCCTAATGTGCATACGTCAGCTTGCTTTTGGCTGGCAGCATGGTCTTACAATAACATCCTCAGCCAGGACAATCTTCCAACATGATTCAAGCCAGTTACAGACTTTCTTACCAGACTGGTCCTAGCTGTACATATCATAGATTCAAATGTATCTCATTCACATTAGGGACTAGTTTTTCCTCTAGAGTTCTCCACACGGGTGAGAATTGTCCATAGAACCCCTATTTCCATAAGGTACTACTCTATTTGGCATAGAAAAATACCATGGAAGCACAGTTACTGGAACCTTAAATTTAAAGGCACAGACCACTTCCAAATATAAATACTCTTCCCTGCAGTCTTTCACTTCTCTTCAAGTAGACCTGCTTTTTGAGATTTTTTATTTCCCACAGCTCTCAGCATCTAGGTCATAAAAGCAAGTAGTTACAGTTTCACAGCCAAGTCTTTGTCACCCTCTAAATGACCAATATCTTGTTTCTAATTGTGCTGACATTCCCTTGCACATCTCTTTGCCAGTGTCTGTTCAAATTAAGGTGATGAAAGGACAGATTTATTTCAAAATGATCTTGGACATACACACTAGATGATCTTTAGGAACTCTTCCAAACCAAACCATTCTATGATTCTATGAAAGAGAGACGCATATAATATAATTTATAACTTTTCAATTCATTTTACATTTTTTTAAATATTTCAGCCAGCAGCAGACATGCAAAATTCTCCCTGCAGGACTAAGGCTGGTTGTCCCTGTCAGATGGAAAGCATACTGCAGGCAAAGAAGGAAAAGAATTTCAGTGAAAGTCACAAACTATTAAAAGTCACTTCAGCTGTGATTTGGAATGAAAAAGGAGAACTGTGTAGAAAATAGGTTTTGTGTAGGTTGTGAGATTTTGAAAAAAGTTCCAAGATGAGTCAAAGTGTCAAATCTGTGATAAAAAAGATGCAATATTAATTTAAAATCTAATAATGAATTTGTGATTAATTGAAATGTTTTTATTTCAGCCTCTATTTTTTTGCCAAATTTCCTCCTTCTAACAAAAATTAATAATAAATTTATCTTGGAAAATCACTTTCAACAAACAATAGAATGCATAGAATCTCAAAATAGTTCATTTCACCAAGGACTTCTGGAGGGTCATTTAGCCCAACTTCCTGCCTTACACAGAGCCAGCTAAAGCAGGTGCTCATGTCTGTTTGGATTTAGAATCGTTCTGATGATGGAGACTTGAATGTGTAAGCATACACGCACACACACACAAAAGTATGTTTGCTTTACATGTTTTATTCCATTAATTCTAAAAAACCACATAAAGCTAAAATAAGAGTGACAGAAATTCTGGTTTGCCTAGAAGTTGAGAGGTGACATAATAACAGCTGTGTTATTATTGTCCAGCTACTAGTTACAGGGCTAAGGAAGATCAGAAAACACACACCTAATGTAAAATATTTAATCTCACTAAAATCTAGAAAAGATTATGAGATGTTTAGAATAATTCTGCATAGGCAGGCAAATGGGTATCATAATGGGAGATAAATTTGCTGTTGAGAAATGCACAGCAGTGTTCTTTGGATAAAATAATTTAAAGCAGTGATGCTGAATTACGGATAAACTGTAAAAATTTAGAGGGATGAAAAGTAAAGAGCAGGAACAGGAAACCAAATAATACTAAACCTATTATTTTCCTAACACAGAAAATGTGGTGAACTCTCACTTAGAATTCTCTGTTCGGCTATAGTCATCTTATTGTGAAAATTGCCCATGAACACTAAATTTACCCAAAGCTGAAAAAGGAAAATTACAAGTAACACATATTTCGATGTAATGTTGGACAAAAAATGCTTAAACTTTCATTTAGAAAGGGACAACAAAAATGTGACAATGAACGACAAGGAACTGGTTTTTAACATGCTGTTATGTACATAATTGACTTGTGAAACACATTCTTAAGTGTTACGGAATTCAGAAATTTAATAGAACTGAAAAAGAATTTAAGGCCAAATCCTCCAATACAACTGTTACTTAGATTTGGAAACTGCTGAGAATCTTGGCTAAAGCAAACTTTACTTGGGTTTTTTTTACAGTCAGGGGAAGAAGAACAGAAAATAAATCAAGAAGATGCAAAAAATTTTCTCACGGAGTAAGCTTGTTGAGTCACCAGACCAGGTGCCAGGCCTCAAGCTACATGTAAGTAAGCAGTACTAGGACTACGTAAGACTTGATGCTGACATTCACCCATTCTTTGCTGGTACTTAAGGGGCTCCCATATAGCATACAATTCACAGCATCTATTTGCCTCAAATTCTCTCATTATGCTAAAGATAACAACATTAAAATCAGCTTAAATAAGTATATTCTGAATGAATTCTTAGGAATTAAAATTAACGACAGAAAAATGAGAGGAGGCAGACTGGGCTGCTAAGGGTTTCCCTAAGGGGAGACCTATCATATTCAATAGCAGTCCTGTAGAGACCAAAGTGAGGTATCTCTTGTTCATGACTGTTTTTTTTACCCTCGGACAGACACCTTGAACATGGGACAAATATCATGGAAAATACTGACCAAAAAAAATTAAAAATCAAACAAAATAAAACCACGAGGAATAGCTTGTGAGTATAAGGATTGCATCTCCTTTCTGCTTCACAGACACAGAGACTGACTGGATGTCGTGGTTTGGGCCCAACAGAACAACAAAGGAGCAGCCCCATGGTCGCTCACTCAACTCCCCCCATACACACACACTCTGGGATGAGGAGGTCAAAGCTCATGGGCTGAGACAAGGGACAAGGAGGGTTCTTCACCGATTAAGGTCCCGAGCAAAACAGACTCAACTTGGGGAAAATAATAATTTAATTGTCACACTAATCAAACACACACAGGACACAGACACACACAGAGCAGGGCTTGCATATGTTACCACACCACTCCCTTCTTCCCAGGCCCAAATCCCTTTGTTCCTGGTTTCTCACCCTCCTTCCCCCCAGCAGCACAGGGGAACAGGGGATGGGGTTTAGAGTCAGTTCACAGCCTGGTGGTTCTTGCCACACCCTCCTCCTCAGGAAGAAGGATTCCTTACAGTCCTTCCCTGCCTCCCCACAGTGTCTCTCCCATGGGAGAGAGTCCTTCATGAACCAACCTCTCCTTCATGAGTCCTTCCCATGAGGTCCGGAGCTGCTCCAGCCTGGGCTTCCCACAGAGTCAGGGGCTGCTTCGGGAACAAACTCCCCTGGCGTCAGGGTCTTCCAAAGCTGCGCAATCAGAGTCCGCAGGCAGCAAATCCTCTGGCCACAAAATCCAAATCCACTGGCCAAGCTCACCCCTCTTGGCGCTTTCAGGGAATGTTCCACCATGTTCCTCCCTGAGTGCAGTGGGACAGCTGCCATCTCACTATGGGTTTCAGGGAAACTTCTGCTTGGGCACCTTCTTCCCCTTCTTCCTCACCAACCACCTGCACTGCTCTGCTTCCCCAGCACAGCTCTTCTGCCCCAAGTGCTTCTCTGCTCAGGTGTTATACCCCTTCTTTCGTATGTTAATCGCTGAGGCGCATCTGTTGTCCCTTTAATGGCTCCTTGGCTGGTTTTGGAGCGGGGGGAGCTTCTCAGCTTCTTACCGGAGCCACTCCTGGGGCCCTTCCCCCTCTACCACAAAACCCACCAAACCAGAACACTGGATTTCCCTAAATTTCCACTGTGCTTTGTGCAGAACAGATTCCTCTGAAATGATGGCAACCGAAACCTCTGTTAATCTCACTTCACTGGAGCCATAACATTAGGAAAAATATGCAGTGAGTGGGAAATGGTAAATCTACTACAGGCAAAAAGAGTAACTGAAGAGGAGTTCTCTCATCTCTTCCTATTGATTTCTGTGAAGGCTAGATAACACTCCACATGCTCCAAGGTAGCACCCAGCTGACTAGTTGCTTTTCATGAGCCATTTTTTTTAAATTTTGTTTGTTTGTTTGTTTTTAGGAAAGATCACTAGCTATCTCCCCTTTTCCATTTTAGATTTGTATTCCTGGGTTGTTTTGAATTTTGGGAGGAGGCTCAGGGCTTGACCAGTGTCACCTCCGATTCTTTTCTGCTACTTGAATTTCTTTTTCCCACATAACCTACCTTCATTCTGCCTGTGCTTTCTATACACCTTCAGCTTTCTGAATTCCTTGACCTAATCTGTGGTCCATGCTTTCTTTCGATACCTGCTCATGAAGCACTATCTTCGAATACTCACCCGCAAAACTGTGCCAGTAGATGAGAGGGTAATAAACAGAAAAAAAAAAAAAAAAAAAAGAACAAAAATAATGGAAAAAATAAAACTTGAATTGTCAATATCACGCCAACCTTTTGCCTCTTCACCATCCTGATTGATCCCAGCCCCTTGTTCACTGTTTCTGGACACTCTTTTGTCAGCAAGAGAAAATCAGAGCTTCCAGTTCCTCAAACATACTTCACTGGACTTGTTTTCCATTGTAGCACTAGCATGTTGGTAATAAATTAAATAAATACTGAATACTTAAATAGTACTAATGTGTTGTTTCTTTTAAAAAATAGCATTTTAATGAACACTGCTGTTATTTTCTCATGTTTCCCAGTAAGGAGTCCTGGGGTGTTTAGCAATGCAGGAAAAATTTTCAGGTTATGTTTTCTGATCAAGTCTGAAAACATAAACTGCTCTGCTCTGAGCTTCTGGTTCTGCATATAGTAGGATTATGGCAAAGCCATTCATACTGCTCTACCTTTAATCTGTAGCAACAGGAGGGCCAATTTAGTTTGTCTAGGGCTGGTGCTTATAAAGCCTGATAGATGTAACCTGTGAGAGGCAAGCAAATAAGAGCAAAGAGGGTATTAAAAAAAAAAAAAAAATCACATTTTTTTTTCCTATTTATTATTTTAAAAATTTTCCATACCTTTTAGAGTGAAAACATTACTCTTGTACTGCAGAAAGAAACTCTACCCAAAGTAAATTTTTTACACTTTTAGTTACTAGAATACTTGCATCATAGAATTAAGATGTTGACTTCTTCTGTTTTACTCTGGGCTTTTACATAGTCATCTTTAAAACTTCTAGTATAACTATTTGAAAATGTTGTTCTTGCACATTAGAGCAGTCGGCATTTTCTAGCAATGTCAGTTAATAACACTGAGGCAGAGTTTGCTGCTTCGTCTCTTCTACTGGGGCAACTCTGAGTGACATGTCCTTACTGGCTTAGTAATGATGACTTATTAGATCTGTGACTACTTATACTGCTTGTCTGGAAGTAACAGAGACACAAACCCATGATTAAATGCTGTGCTTCCAAGATGGATCCTTTTGCATCTGAAAGATACTTCTTTTCTCTTGCTTTTTTTTTTTTTTTTTTTTTTTTTTTTTTGGTACTGGAAGAAGAATATGGTGTGGCAAACATTGTTAAATATTATTTTTACTACGGATTGAACACTGGAGCTTGGCTTGGTGACACTGAGTATATTGAGTTTACGTGTCAAGGTTTTAGTAACAATGGGTGCTGCAGGGTTGACCTCTGTGAGAAAATGCCAGAAGCTGCCTTCGTGCCAGACACAGTTTCAGTCTGTTCCAAAATGGACTGGCTGTGCCCAAAGCTGAGCCCATCAGCAGTGCTGGTGGCACGTCTGTGATAACATTTAAGAAAGGGTGAAATATGCTGCACAGCAGCTGTGAGAGAGAAGAGTAAGAAAAATGTGAGGGAAACAGACACCAAGATCAGTGAAGAAGGGGGCGGGGGGGGGGAAGGCAGCGCTCCAGGCACCAGTGCAAAGACTTTCCTGCAGCCCATGGAGAGAACGAGGCAACACTCCCCCTTGCAGCCCAGGGAGGACCATGATGGAGCAATTACCCACACTATAGGCTGTGAAGGACTTCATGCTGCAGCAGGTGGATGTACCCTGAAGGAGGCTACAGCCCATGGAGAGCCCATGCTGGGGCAGGCTCCTGGCAGAAGCTGAGATTCATGTAGAGAAGTTCATGCTGAAGCAGTGTCTTTCTGAAGGACTGTAACTGACAGAAAGGGCCCATGCTGGAGCAGTTCTTGAAGACTGCAGCAGGAAGGACCCACATTGGAGAAGGACTGTATTCCATAGGAAGGATCCTGCGTTGGAGCAGGGGAGGAGCATGAGAAAGAAGGAGCTGCAGAGACAACATATTATGAACAGACCATGGCCCCTGTTCCATATCTTTCTGTGCTGCTTGGAAGGAGGAGGCAGAAGAGTCAGGAGTGAAGTTGAGCCTGGGTAAAAAGAAGGGATGGGTAGAAAGGTGTTTTCAGTTTTGTTTTTGTTTCTCTTTACCCAACTCTATTTTTAATTGGCAATAAATTAAATTAATCTTCCCAAATCAAGTAACTGTTCTTTGCCTGCCATGGTAATTGGTGAGTGATCTCCATCCTTATCTCGATCTTATTTTTTCTGCTGTCCTGCTGAGGAGAGGAAATGAGTGAGGAGCTTAGTGGGTACCTGGTCACCAACCCAGGTCAATCCACCACACAGAGTTTAAAAAGTGGAATTTTTTTCCTGTGAGGAATTTTTCAATCTCATCTCTTTCTTAAGAGCTGGAGACTGCTATGTAACATTTAGAAATGAAAACTGATTTTCAGTGTAATCAGAAGAAACACAAGAGGGAGAAACAATCCTAGCTTTATTTTATTTCTTGAGAATTACCTGTCCCTGGGAGAAATTCACTTAGAAGGCTTCCTAGCTCCTTAACAGGAAACAAGACCCAAATGCTGGCATCAGAGGTTGGAATCATTAGCACTCCAGAGCTACTCAAACTGATCTCTCATTCAACAGAACTTTAAAAGTTTTAAAAGCTGTCCTTCTAAATAGATAAAGAACTTTGCAAGTTGGTTTTTTTTTTACCACAGCAAGATAATTCCTTTCCCCAGAGTATCTAACATCCTACTAGCTAGACAATTATTTCAAATACCAGTTATATGTATGCTGTTAAATGAAACAGAGATTCTCTTCTGACACTGAGACCAGATGTTGCAGTACAGCTCACCTCCACACAAATAAACCCACATACTTCCCAAAACAGACCGGCCATACCCTAACTGCCTATTGAGAATGACAAGTGGCACATGCTAAATCTGAGACCATCCTGCCAAGTGTGCAGGGGACTAATGGCTGGACCAAACTAAAATCAGGTCAGGCACAAACAGCCACTAGTGAATTAGCAGTAGAGGCAATCACATGCCAGTGCCCAGGCCAGTTTACCACTAGTCATAATCCAGGCAGGTAAGGCATAAATTGCTGTTGGCCTACTCTTTCAAATTTGAAGTTCTTACTTCTATTTTATCCTGTATAATTTTTTTAGCGGGAGGTTGCGTAAATGCTAGAAACTGTGATGAGTACTTTAGCCCACATTTTTGGATATCAAAATTTCCACTTTTAGAGTGAGTCACTTCCTGAAACATTTCTGTAGCTCCGAATGGTAGCCAGCATCACCAACAGAACTTGGGAGATTTACAAAACATCTCTTTCAGTTTGTTAGTATTGGTGACCCACAGAAAACATCACAATTTTAAGACATTTCTAGCATACCAAGGAAGCACAGAGCCATAAATAATTTCTATTAGAGAGGACCTCTAGATGTCATCTAATCTAACCCCATGCTCAGAGCAGATCTAATCCAACTAGGTTACTCATGTCCAATCAAGTCTTGAACATTTCCATGAAAGGAAATTCTACAACCTCTCTGGGTAACCTCCAGTGTTTGGCCACTCTCATGGGGTATACATAGACTGGAGGGATTCCACTGAAATGTGCCTTTTAAGAACATAACTGAGGCTTTATTTCAGATATTTGATAAGTAGAATCCATATTATAAATGCCATGTCTACAAAGTGCCACAGATCTTGTCTCCATTCACCCTTTCCTTGAAAAGATTACTTGGTCACAGCTATGGGTGTCAAATACCAATGGTGGGATCAGATTTTACTCAGCAGCAGCAATATTGATCAAATTACACAAAGTAGAAAAAATTGTATTATTTTCTTTCTTACTGGTCTCAGATTTAATTTTTTTAATTTTCTGTGGCTGGAACCACTGGAAGTCCTACAAGTAAGCCTTTGTCCACAAACCATGAAATACATTTGCACCATTACAGGAAAATAAATAAATAAATACATCAGTATTGTAGTCCTTCAATTTCCCTTTTCCAATTTACTCAGTGTCTCTTCATGTGCAACCTGAGATGAGTTAAAGGTGAGTATTTTGTTCACTGTGAGTAGGTCGGGGAAGTAACCACACCTTGCTGCTCTTGATGCTCTTCAGAGGTGGTAATTGCCTCCCTGGGTGCTTAGACATTTGGAACAGAGAGTTCTACCCAGCACATTCTGAGTACTGAAAAAGCTAAGTTGGTCTGACCCAAATTGCTACTCAGCAATCTATCTTTTTAGCACCTTCATAAGGGATCTCTAATCTCTGACAGGAGATTGAATTAATTTGCTGAAATATGTGACCATACTTAACAACCTTTCTAACTCATGTGCTTTCTGGTTTGGAGCCAAGATTTACATAATTATTTCTATTTTTGAACTGTCAAGACTGACACATTTCCCAAATGCCTACATTTAGCCATTTTTAGCTTACACTTGCCCTAACTGAAGCATAGTCCTTCATCTCAACCTTTTTAAGTACTTGAAGGATTTTTGTTCTTCTGGGATTGCAAAATATAATTCTATCTAGATAGGCTAGCAGTGCACTGGGACCTTTAAATAACTCTGCTCTGATTATATCAAACACATCTAAGGATCTTTCATGCTGTTTCTGATGTAAGGCATTTTCAAGAATTACAACAAAGAATAGGTAACATAATTTCAAACTATTTTTTTTCTAACCAAAATTGCCAAATATTAAAAATCTTCACTGTTTAAAAATTAATAAGTGAATATTAGGAAGATTTGATTTGCTGTCTTGCCTCTCTACTTTTCAGTGGTTTGGGGTTGTTTTTTTTCGTGGTAGCTGAGAAGTGCAAGAAGTCAACTGCTTGTTGCCTTCCGGAACGCACACATACACAAGCACATATAATATCTAAATGTTTCAAAATCACTTTATTCATAGTATAATTAAAATAAAGATAATATAATATCAAGGGGACACTTCTAACATGTAATTATGTATAAAAAATGCCAGCAGACATAAGACAGTCCTTCTCAGCAGCCCATATCAAAGGATACAGAGAAAACTTGTGGCTGTCATTGTTTGGCATCTCTCACAGCTCGTGAAGTCACATTGAGCAATATCTATAGTACTTAACATCCTGGTAGGTTATGGAAGATCACGTGGATCCAATACAGTTTAAGAGCATTTAGGATTATGTATTTCCTAGTATAGTAATGTATTTGGCATTTTCAGCAGTTGTCTGCTATTGCTGCACAAAAGAAAAAATACAGGAAAGCTTCACATTTTTGTTGCTTTTTCTTTGGGTGCAATTTCTACCTAAAGGAGCTTCAGTGGTTTTAATCCACATCTAAGAACCTCCTTTCACTCATGGACTTTATTTCAGGAAGGAAAAATACAATAATATCCAGTCTATAAGATGTCCTTCATCTTTTAATTTAATCCTGTTTTTCAAGAGATCTTATTCCTGTTTGTTTCCTGCAAGACTGAATCATAACAGTTATACACAAGAAATCTGAACTGAATTCTCACAGATAACTGCAGAACAAATTTCTGACACTTTCAGTTAAATCTTTAAATCAATACTTTTTTAATACACTCCACTCAATGAAATAATATTTTGTTTTTCTATTTATGTATTTATATACAGCAATACATTTGGTCAGATAATATGTATAACATTTGATTTCCTTTCATATTTCAAGAGTAGAAAATCTAATGAGACAAATTACTCTGCAAAGCTCCTTTGCATGAGGGAATAGAGCCAGATGCCAGAAAGCACTGGGGGGGAAATTAACATTATGATGCTATGAGAGCACTTTAAATTGCTATATTCTCCCAGGGATGAAAAGGGAATATAACACTTTTTCTTCTCACTTCTGTTCTTTCTCAGTCTGTGACTCTACCTGCATACCTCTGTGATAAATAGCACTGTGTGAAAGAAAAACAAAACTAATAAACCAACAAAAACCCCAAAATAATAACCCAGCAACAACAACCAAAACCCTCTGAACTGGGAGGTAAACATGGTCTTCAGTCTTAGTGCTGGCTCTGCCTTTGCCATTGGCAGGCAGCACGTAGATCATGGGAAAGGCAAGTAATAGAGAAGTCCATAATACGAAACAAAACCATGTCATTATATAGGACATAGGTAGTACATGGTTACACAAAAAATCTGGCAGTGTTCTTCCAGTTAGAATAAACAATGGACCTTCATGGGCTATATTACTAAACAGATAAGTGCTTTCTAGCAACTTACTTACGTATCCAATTTGCCATCTGCAGTGTGATGTAGTTATTTTCAGGGTTTGTTTTTGTTGTTTTTTGGGGTTTTGGTTTTGTTTTGTTTGGGGTTTTTTTTTGTTTAGTTTTGGTTTGATTTGGTTTTTTTTATGAGGGTTTAAGTAGCTAACATTCACAGAATATTTTGAGGTCCTTGTCTGCTTCAAAACTTGAGATTTTACTAAATGAAAACCAAAAAAAGAGGCAGCATCCAACACTTACCCAATAAATAGGTTCTAAATAAAATGGGGTATTTGCCACTGTTTCACATTTCTGAACTTACCACATAAACATGTAGTCATGATCTAAAGTTTTAAAATAAAGAAAACCTTGTTAATATGTTCTGTCCATCTCACTGTTGGTTCAAAGCCTATTACATACAATATGGAAATATGTTAGATTTATAGGGAATTTGGCTCCTTTGAGAAATATATGTATTATGGCACTAGAGTAAATTTTTATTTAAAGTGCATTTACTTTCTTCAAATGAGAAAGTCTCAGAAAGCTCCCTAAGTGTCATAATAAATGTTTTATTTGGTCTAAAACATCTCTCCCACTCCTTTGAATTGATGCTAACATTCTCCAGAATCTCTGTGTCTGCAGAAAGACATTCATGCTGACTGCTGGCCTTACTGTGACCTTACCACTGGCCAGAAGATATTCCTGCCTAAAACTAGAGTGCAGGGTATGTCACTGGTATGTCACTTTTGCACTGGACTGCAAACAGTTACCAGGCAAGATGGGAAAAGACATTTCTGTGAAGCTCTGGGACAGATACCATAACTGTAAATGTAAACATGGATGTCTTGAAGCGTAGGTTTTTAAATGAGCTCATACTTTAATTGCAACAGTGGCCCTATTTCAAGGTCCACATGGTGAACTTCAGGAGAATGAATGACTGCTCTTCCTCTTGCTGTCACCCAGCCAGGCCCTGCAGACACCCCATCATCCATTATCACGTAATGAATGCCTCTAACGCAGCTTGACAGCAGGAGCTGATGACTCCACAGTGTTGTAGAACATGCTCTGAGCCACATGGGATCCTGGGTTTGGAGAGCAACATTCTAGCCCACCAAACCCTTGAGGTCCCAAGGAGAAGTAGAGGCCTTCAGTTCCAGTAAATCACACTTGAGATTTGATTCCCAGTGTGACAGAGGTTAAGGCCTGTCTGGAATTCTCATCTGCTTCATTGTAATATCTGCCCTCCCCCTTCTAAAGAGTCATTCCTAAAATAAGTTTTATTAAGAATTATAGAAAAATAAAGTCCACCATATTCTTGCTACCTGGTCAGAATCGCCAACTCATCTTCTACTGTAGCATCCTTATTTATTTATTTTTTTTTATATCCTCTAGGATCTAGAAAATGGTGAAGCACTTTCAAGTCTTACTCAGTAACAGAAAATATCTATTTTTATGCCAAAGAGATGTGAATAGTAGATTTGAAATAACTGATTTTCTAAGTCCTTTTCAAAGAAATGAGGATGAGAATAGAGGATGGCAGAGATTTAATTGGAGAATAAGGTGCAAATGATATGTGCAGTGCTAACAAAACATGTAGTCATACATGTTACCAGTTTAATGGAATATACTACAATGAGTTATGTAAGATTAACTGCAGGAATTATGTTTAGGACCTGTTCTGCCTGTAGGATATCTACAGAGTTGGAAAGATCAGTTCCTTAATGCAGCTTTTTCACTGGTAGAACCAAAAGCAATCCTCAAACCCATTTGCTTGTCTTTCCAGAACCTGATAAGCAATGGTTTGGCCCACCTAGAAATTTCATCCTTCAATGTATGTGCAGACCACCTATCTAAACAACCAATCTGTTAGTGTCTATGAGAAAGTCAGCAGCTACAACCCAGCAAAAATGCCCACAGTTGAGACAGCATGCATGGAAAAGGCAGATGGGGAGCATGGAAATATAGCTGCATAGAAGACATGCTGAGAAGTGAGGGGGAAAAGATACATATACCATTGTGGGACCAGACTGAGTTCATAAAGGAAGCTGAGGTTATTTCAGAGAAAAGAAAAAAAAAAAACAAAAAACTTCAGCAATGATGAAATGTCTTGGGAGAGTATAAAACTGAAAATCATAAAAAACAGAATAATTTAATCTAGGCATATACTTCATATTGCCTTGTACAGAATTTTTTTTTCTGTGGCAGGGAAGATGTTAAAGACCACTAAGACACCTTCTGAATCTTCACTGGCACATTGTCAATGGTAAAATAACTGCTTAGACCAGCCTAACCATGCATTTCTTTCAGTTATCTCACTTTACTGTGTACATCCTACAACACTGGGTTTCAAAATCCCACTGTGGCTTTGCTGGGTACTTTGGAAGGCTCCTTGTGTACCTTTCCCTTCATTTTCACTTTTGTCTCCTGCAGCCTTTCTTCAAAATCAGGAAGAGCTATGTTGTCCTGGCTTGTATGTAAGTTACACTTCAGTTTCCCAGAAATTCTGTTTGCCTTCTATTAAACCCACAAGACAAGAAATGATGCCAAGGTTTTATTTCCTAATGAGAAGAAGCCACTTTATTTTAGTGGCACTGCTCCTATTGAAATACAGGGATAGTTCACTTTTTTATATTCCTAAGGGTAGATTATTGTAATGAAAATTTCCTAACTTTAAATGTAGCCAGATATTTAACTAAAATAAGCCTTTTAATATTATTATTTTTTAATTTTAACAAGACTTTTTTTTTTTTTTTTTTTTTTTTTTCTGTGAAGAGAAAATGCGAAAGATCTCACAGCCCATTAAACAAGCAGTTCAAGTGTAAAAGTGCTGCACTGAAGCACACAGTCTAGAGGAGCAGTGGGTTTAATTTGCACTGATATGCTAACAAAACTAAGGGTCTGGTGAAGCTTTAATTTAGGATTCTTTGTGAAATCTCAGCTAGGCAGCACATGACACATGGGTTGTTGTTGTGGGACCTTTTTAGATACTTGTGAAATAACTTCAGGGAGCGTAGTGCTGACTATTGTGCTCTTTTTGAAGCAATGTTGGCTTTGTTAACCTGCAGTCAATCTGGGAATTAGCCTATTGCAAACTCTGCAACTCATACGCAAACTGTTTGAGCTGCAAACTGCTCTTACCATAAACAAGATACAAACTCAGATCACTGCTTTGGTCTTACCTCCTGGTTTAGATCTCAGCAGCTGCAAAGAGTGGACCACTGAATGCAGTATAACAACTAATTAATGGTAACTAAGGACCTATTTCAGGATTTTACAGTTATATATTTTCAATTAGTTCATATGGATTTAAAAATTTACTGATAGTCTTCTCTGAACCAACAAAGAATGGCATTTCATTTATGCAGCTACATATATTCTGGTTTTGCCTGGAACTGTCCAAAAGATTTCAAAAGGTTTTTACCTGGCATTTCTATCCTCAGTTAACCCACTAGGATGGCTCTAGTTCTTAGAATATCTGGAAAGACTAACCAACTGGAGACATGACCAGAATCTTTTTTGACAAATGTATCAGCTGTAATACATCAAAAGCTTTCAGGAAAAGCAGTTATTCCAGGAAGGTAAGGCAGTGGAAAAAAAAAACAGCCCCAAAATTATTCACCTTTTATTTATTAGTTTTACAGCCAGCACTCAGGTATATAAGGAAGTTCAAAGAGAGCTGGGGTTTGAAAGCCTAAATAGTAATGACCTCGCTGTGCTGGGCAATTTGTGCAGAAATCAGGAGAGAAATCTGCTGTCAGCTGGCTGTCTGCTGTGCAATAGTAGGTAGAATGATTAGATCTTAGCTATTATCAAACAGAATTAAGACCTTCTTGCACTGAATATATATGTCCCCATAGTTTGAGCTTAAGTGACAATATCCAAGCTCTTTAGTTTAGACACTTGAAAGTATATGCCATCCTTTAGCCAATGGGTAATGCAGACAGTTGGGGAGGTATTAAAAACAAACATAGGTATTTACTGTAAGCTCAGCTGGCACATTAAATAGGCTTAATTGACATCAGTAACTTCTTTTACTCTAATACCTTAAACATCTAGTTCCAAGTCTGACAGTTATATTTGGGCATCTTTACCTTGAATCTGAATGTTAATTTTGAGTTCAAACAACCAGTGGCAGGATATGGACAAAACTAAAGAAAGCAGATACTGTACTGCAGCTGAAAATAAACTAGAAAACCAAGGCTACAGGGAAAGGAAATTAACTACCTTGAAATTCTGCCGTTTAATGAAAATAAAATGAAAAATACAGCAACCACCTCTCCATCCCCAAAGCTGAGTATTTCCATATCCACAGGCCACAGTTCAGTCACTGTGTAGAAAAAGCTGCAATTATGCATTCAGTAAAAAATATTAAGAGCATTCTGGATGGTAGAGAAAAAGTTGTCTTAATCATGACCCAAAGAAATTATAAAGTTGTAATAAGCCTACAGCAACTAGAAAATGAAAAATCCACTATGTGGAAACCTGAAAACTGAGGATCCCAGTGATAAACTCACATGATTAGTCAGGCTACCTCTGAATACAGAAAAACTGGGTACTACAGTATTTCCCCACAGTGAATATGAGCTGTTACAGAATTCTGATAATCACTAGATTTCCAACACTGCTTTTGTTCTCTATGTTGAAAAAAATCACATGAATCATATAACCCCCATTTGCTGACTATATAACTATAGACATGCACAGTCTAGTGATCCACACCATTTCCCTACAGGAGTTTTCCCTACAGCAGTTTGTATCTTTTGCAAGGGAGCTCATGGAGTTTACACATGAACAGTGGTCCTATATTAAATTTGTCATGAAGACATTGGTTCTGGCCAATGTACTGAGAACTTGAGAGGACAAGAGGTAATGGTTTTAAGCTGAAAGAAGAGAGATTTAGGTTAGAGATCATGTGTAAGTTCTTCCGTGTAAGGGTGGTGAGACACTGGGACAGGCTGCCCAGAGATGTTGTGGGGGCTCCATCCCTGGAGCTGTTCAAGGGCAGGTTGGATGGGGCTCTGAGCAGCCTGTTCTAGTGGAAGGTGTCCCTGCCCATGCAGAGGAGTTGGAAATCCATGATCTTTAAAAATCTCAACTCCAAAAATTCTGTGTTTCTGTGATTCTGACTCCGCAAATGCGGGCATCAGTCTTTTTTAAGATGGACTCAAGGGTGTCCCACCACAAAGAGGTTGTTCAAGGCTTCACATTCACTAGCAATGAGCTCCAATGGTGTGATCTTCACCTGGGAGAAAGAGACACTGAAGTAAATAGTGTTGTGTTGATTTAAAACATATGTAGATTTTTTCCTGTCAGTTACATAAAAGGCAACATAATGATAACCAAAAGCTGTAGGGCTGCTATTAAAGGTGTTTAAAAAATATTTTATACAGGCTTATAGATGGAAAAAATAAGGACAAAAATTATAAATTATTATTTTTTTTCAGTTTTGGGAATTTTTTTTTTGTGGTTTGGGGTGCTTTTTTTCTGCATTGCATGGAATGCTGCTGAGATGCTGTCTGTATTCAGGATAATTTTAACTTGGCTATGTGACAATTTCAGTACACAATATGCTCATGCTTTGCACAAATGACTATATAATGTTTCATTAAGGACTGTAAATACCCATCAACCTAATCACAGAAATGCTGTTTCAGTTATTTTAGGGCCATTTCATCTGGGCTATGAGGACAGGGATGAATAGCTTTATTTTATTAACAGCTGCCATCATAATTACACTGAGAAAAATATTTTTGTGGAAAAATTAAGCAGTCTTTCCTTTTGCCCTGATACATTTGACCAATATGAGTATCCTTCTATAAATAGTTCTTGCAACTGTTACAGGAGTGCTTTCTTTCAGCAAGCTTTCTGTACCAGCTTTCCAACCTGCTCAAGGAAACAAGATCAGCTCCAAACATCATTTTTTCAGCTCTTTTTTTGCATTTCTGATTGTCTTTTTTGAGATTACCAAAGAACCTTCCCAAGACTACTCTTTGTTATGGGGTTATTTCGTTCTGGCATTACTAGTCAAATAAAAACTTGGGTAGTTCTTAATCATCTCTGAAGAATGGACAAATTGAAGCTGCAGATAGGTTAATTATTATGACACCTGAGTTGTCTTATATGCATTAGAAATGTTGCTCTTTCAATCAACTCTGTCACCCATAGTAAATCTTTGTTCATCATAAAAATACATTGAAGAAGGAAAACCAAAATTTTCCTTTTGGAAAAACAGTACCAGTTGAGAAATTGCTTCAAGCCACAACAGCCATCACATATGAGTACATGTATATGAACAACAGAAAGGTGAGTGCAGGAGGGTGCATTGTCAAATGTGGTGAAGCATCCTTGGACATCCTTGGTCATGCTCTATGCACACATCATCCTGACTTTGGCTTTTAAGGAGTTTTTTAGCATTTCCAAGGGATTATATATTTTGTTCTGAATTTCAGTCCTATAACAACTCTAAAAATGGCCAAAAAACATGTTTTGAGAGATTTGCTTTGAAAATTTGGGGAAAGGAATCATCAGGGTACAGCAGCACTGTAACAGGCTTTCTAGAGAGGTGTGAAATTTCTGTCCTTGGAAGGTCTCACAACTTGCTGAGACAAACCTATGACTGACCAGCCTAGTGTTGGCACTAGCCCTGCTTCAAGTGACAGGCTGCATTAGATGATATCTGGAAGTTCCTTGGAACCTCCATTTCTATGATTCCTTCTCTAAAGTCCTGTCTTCAAAATATGTATACATATTCAATAGCACAAATTCAAGTCCAGTTCAAAAATGTAATTTAGCATCTGATGTAGCTCTTCTGTTTTAACTGAACCGTGACACTGAACTTTATTAAAAAGTATAGGGCTTTAAATAATTTCAAAAACAATCATAGTTATTAAGAGGTGGAGGTAGAGCCATACTTTTTTTCCTAGCCTGATCAAATTTAAATCTCCTTTAATATCAAATTCTTCAAAAGGAAAAGAGTTTCCTCTCTTTGCAGAAGAGGAAATAAGCTTCCTAAGGAAGGGTTTAGGTCCAATTAACAGCACCATGTAGAAAAAGTTCCTTCAGTATCATTTAAAAAAAAAAAAATCTCTCCTTGATCTGATATTCACTGAATTCATAGGGAGATTTTTATGTTGATTTCAATAGATGATGGATGTGGTTATGAATGTCTTGAACATATGGTATCAGATACATGTTTGTTTGGAAATTCAACAAGCTTTTTAAATAATTACTTCATAAAATAGAGTAATTATTATATCATAGAGATACGAAAATTTCAATGTCCACTTGAAATGCTAACAGCGAACTGGACAGAGGCTAAGAATGTGGCTTTTGAAAATACAGTATGACCTAAGGATATGATATTGGGACTTTATCCTTTAAAGAAGTCAAGTTTAAAGATTTGTGACCACAAGTGGTACTACTGATGACTTTGGTTGCATTTTTAATAAAGATAAATCTGTATATGGCACCATAATCAAAGCAAAGGGATACAGCATATCGATCTTACTTTAGAAGAGCTAATGGAGACAAGTAATGCCCAGACTGAAAATGTCCCAAGAAGTAGTGAGGCAACTCTGCATCATATTATAAGAAAACCCATCCACAGTCACACATCTTGGGTGCATCACGGAAATGTTCTTACGCGTTGAATGACATCTCTTGGGAGGGTAATAAATCTTAAATAACACATTATATACTAACAGTTCTTAGGGGAACTGAAATAAATCCTCACAATCACTCAGTGGATAATCTCCAGATCAGATTCCTGTTCTTCTTTAGAGGAAAATAATATATTGCTTCTTTTACTCCCTGCCAGCCAAATGCTATATATCAAAGATATGAATGTAGTTGAAATATTGATCCTCAGCCAAAGTGAAACTAAAGGAAAATTCAATACATTTCCCTCTTAATAAAAAACAAACTACCAAAAAAACCAACAAGCCCCAAAATAAAGCCAACAAGCCCCAAATAAACAAAAAAACCCAAACCAAACAAACAAAAAACCCCACAGAAACCCAAACAAACAAACGAAAGCAGAAATAAAAATTACATAAAAAAAAAAAACTTTCTGATCCAAGGAAATCTTGATAACAATGGAAATTGAAACAAGAAACAGGATATAACCCTTGTAATTTAATTTTATTTCTGCAAGATGAAGAATGAAATCTAAGAGCTTGATTTTTCTATGTAAACAACAACAACAAGAACTAAAGGATGCAGGAAAAGTTGTTGCAGAGATAAAAAGAGATTAAATATTTAATGTTGTATACAAATGTGTTATACAAAGAAAAGCAAGACAGGAGACTCCCATTAACTGGCTGCAATATAAGCTGGTAAACATAATAACTGGAGAGAAGGGGAGTGTTGTCTTTGAAAGCAAGCTCAGAAAGTGAAAAGGTATATGCAAGAATTATTTTCAGCTTTATAAAGCTTGTTAGCTCATCCACAGGGAAAGGTTTCCCATTCAGAGGTGTTGCAGCAGCCATCAAAAAAGGTGGGATGTTCTAATGGAAACCTTCTGCTGTGCTGTACACATCACATTACCATGAAGTACAAGACTTGACTAACTGGGTAGTTTGGCATAGTGGCTTAGAGATTTAAGTCAGGTTCTTGCCAGCATCATTCCCTGGATATGGGCAAACATAGTGGTAAGTTATGTCCACCCTCTCCATGCATGCCAGGAAAGGAGGAAAGGAGGAAAGGAGGAAAGGAAGGAAGGAAGGAAGGAAGGAAGGAAGGAAGGAAGGAAGGAAGGAAGGAAGGAAGGAAGGAAGGAAGGAAG
>NW_009970726.1:8696700-8698726 GCF_000747805.2 Chaetura pelagica | reverse complement strand
AAGGCAGGCAGGAAGGAAGGCAGGAAGGAAGGAAGGAAGGAAGGAAGGAAGGAAGGAAGGAAGGAAGGAAGGAAGGAAGGAAGGAAGGAGGGAAGGAAGGAGGGAAGGAAGGAGGGAAGGAAGGAGGGAAGGAAGGAGGGAAGGAAGGAGGGAAGGAAGGAGGGAAGGAAGGAGGGAAGGAAGGAGGGAAGGAAGGAGGGAAGGAAGGAGGGAAGGAAGGAAGGAAGGAAGGAAGGAAGGAAGGAAGGAAGGAAGGAAGGAAGGAAGGAAGGAAGGAAGGAAGGAAGGAAGGAAGGAAGGAAGGAAGGAAGGTCCTTCATTGAGGTACAGGCTTCATCTAGGTCATTTCAGTCCAACAAACATGATTCCTGACTTCAAGTTAACAAAAAGATCCCAGGGATGTTGGTGCTGCCCAGATGTTTATTCAGCAAGCTAAGAATACCTGTGGTATCAGCTGTCATCCCTTGCTTTAACCCCAGTAGATCTAAAAACAGTAGTTAGGGAATCTGATAGAGACAGAATCAGCTTCCTGCAGTTGTGAAGACACAGTTGCCATCATAGTGACTCTCAGAAGTCCAGTAAAAGCTGATTTATTCCTCTTTCTAATGTTTGCAGCTACTTTTTCAAATGGACAGAAAAAGAGTAACAGGTTAATTTATTTAAGTCCCTTCCTCTGCCCTTCTAATGCTACTGGCCTTTGGTAGAACAAATATAAAAAATGAATCAGAAATAGTTTTCATTTGGATAATTTAGGGTAGGCATGTGTGTTGTAATTTCTATTATGTATTCATTTTTTACTGTCTAGCTTTTTCAAAAGTTTATTCACATCAACCTTCAAGCCAGCTTTATGGACAAATATTGCAGGATTATCTCAGTTGAGAGAACTTAAAGTACTCCTCTGTGGGTCTTAACTCTGAAGACCTGCAGTTCTTAGAGATTATGATTTAGAAATTCAAATTATCCTTTTTTTTTTTTTTTTTTCCTTAGATTGTCATAATGTAAAAATAAGAATAATAGCACCAATTTTCTTTTCTGCTCATCCAGGTAAAATTTAATATTCAGAATTATTCACTTACTGGGCATATGTAGTCATAAACCCCATCTGTACTTATTACGGAGTTTCCTGTTACTCCTAAAAATGTTTTAGAGTAATTCCTGGCCTTTTAGACCAAGGAATTGGGGGGTGGGAGTGAGTATTGTTGGGTGTAAGTGTTTTTTTTCATATAAGGGAGGCAGTTTTCACATGTGTTTTGTGTGTTATCTACACATGCAGGCAACAGAATTGTACTGCTGTTAACTTGTAAGTCATTATTATCCATCCTTCTCCCATCTCTTTAATTTCTGTTCCTAACATTTACTAATGAATCATTTTCATAAGTACTTCAGTGTCTCATCCAGCCATTTTCCCTAATCAGAATGAGAGAGAAATGACAGATGATCTGAATGCACATTAACCCTTTGCCATTGTTTAACCTTGGCCAGCACCACTCTGCTGCTCACTCACTCACTCCTCCCCCCAAAGCAGGATGGAGGAGAGAATCAGAAAAGTGAGAAAACTTGTAGGTTGAGACAAAGACAGTTTAATAAGTAAAGCAAAAGCTGTGTGTGCTAGGAAAGCTAAACAAGGAATTCAGTCACTACTTCCATCACCAAGCAAGTGTTCAGCCTTGTCCAGGAGAACAGAACTCTTATCATGCCTTAATGGTGACTTGGAAGACAAATGTCATCCCTCCAAATGTGCTCATCTCCTTCTTCCCACAGCTTTTTGTTGCTGAGGATGGTGTCATATAGTATGGAATACCCTTTTGGTCAGTTGAGATCAGCTGTGCCAGCTGTGTCCCCTCCCAGCTTCTTGTGCACTCCCAGCATCCTAGCTGGTGGGGTGGGGTGAGAAGCAGAGAAGGTCTTGATGCTGTGTAAGCCCTGCTCAGCGATAACTAAAACATCCCTGTGTTATCAGTGCTGTTTTGGTCACAAATCCAAAACTTAGCCCCATAAAAGCTATTGTGAAGAATTTTAACCCTTT
>NW_009970726.1:8676870-8696426 GCF_000747805.2 Chaetura pelagica | reverse complement strand
AAGGAAGGAAGTTGTCTTCTGTGATCTCTGACCTTCCTCTGAGCTTACGTAGATATATGGAATGGAATATCTTTGGCCAATTTTGCTGTCCATCTAACTCAGTCTCCTACGGGGGGGTCACAGATCTCCCCATAGTGTCTGAGCTGGTAGAGTGCAGGTGCAGCCTTGAAGCCTCAGTAGTTAGAAAAACATTCCGCTGTCTTATCAGCCTAGCGGAACACACTGTTGCTAGTTACAAGAAAGCTTACTGAAGGGAAAAAAAATCAGTAAAAAGAAAAATTGGCTTCATCCTGGCTCAAACCAGGACACCTACCAAAACCAGTACACCCTTCCAAAGAGCTCCCTGGTGCAACAGAGTCCAGTTGTCATAAGAGTACTGCAATGAAAGTAAAAATGTTACACTTTTAAATACATGGGGCTCCCTTAGGGCTCACAGAAGAGCTGCCAAAGCAAAATCCTGGAGGTGCAATCTCTACTGTTAGAATTAGATGAGAGTAGCAAAAAAAATGCTAAAAAATTTGTCCTTGCTAGTTTTTGCATTACTGCTGTGACTGATTTGCTTCAAAGTAAAGCTGAAAATAAGTCTCTTAAAATTTCTAGTAGACAAAAATAACACTGGTGAGACTACATGACTATCAGCAACAATTTGTTATGGTCTGCCCTCTACAGGCTACAAGCCTGAAATGGGCAGTAGACAGTGAAATAGCAACGACAAGTTATTAATGTTGGGGAACTAAAGATGCAGAAGTATCCTTTGTGCTTTTCATTTCAAGTACCCAGCTGCAACAGTCATGAGATAACTTGGCTCCAAAGAGAGAAAAAATGCTGATATAAGACCAGACAACCTGTAACCTAAAGTAATGGGTTGCTGACCATGGCAGTTGAAAGCACTTTGTTAAGAAATGTAAAGTACTTGCATAAGCTGGGTTCTGTAATACCATTGTTCCCTGGGCATTATTGCCTGGGCATGTTCCCTGTGGTTTTTTGCCTTTTTGCAGACGGAATGTTCTTTGATCCAGTCCTAGATTTAACTAGTCTAGTCGAGTGAGCAAAATCCTTTTAAGGTGTCTGAGTGCATCTGACTGCAGTCTGAAGGACCTCTTGGCAGACACAGGGCTGTTCTTAGTTGTGAAAGAAGCTGAAAGAGCCTCAGGCTGCCCCAAAACATGAATGTGTATAAAAAGCTGTCATATCATCACCTTTTGGCCTCCTCAACTCATCCCCTGAAGAAAGAAATGTTTAACCACAAAGAGAATCTAGCTTAATGCATGGTCCTTTTTGATGTATCTTATGAACCTAGAGGGAATGATAGAAGGAAAGCTTATAGTATCCTTTTCAGAGAATAGCATGTGAAAAAATACCTGCTGCCATGATCTAACTGCTTTAAGTTATTCTTTCTTAGTTTAGGAAACAAAAGATAGAAAATGGTCATCCAGACGCACATCACTAAACTAATACATTCTCTGTAAGTGGTCTTATAAGAATAAATAGTGAAAGTCTGTAGAGGCTCGAAAATCCTATCACACACACATACCCTCCCGAAAAAACAAAACAAAAAAACAACAAAAAAACCAAAAAAAACCCCACACCCCCCAAAAAAACAAACAAAAAAACCCCACACAAAACATAACATGAGGAAACACAAGGTTATAAGCAAGATTCTTGTGTGTGACCAGAAAAGGCAAGGAGAATAAGCCTTAGCAGACCAAGAAACTGGACTTCTCTGCTTACTGCCAAGGCAAACGTGGTATGGAAAGAAGGTGGGGCAATTTTCATTCCAAACTGAGAGGATTCAGAAGATTTGAACTACTACTACATTGCAGACAATGCACAGACTAAACAAATTTTGTCTGAAGACCTAAAAGAGAAGAAGGGTTGACTGTGCTTTGCTGATGCATATCCAGGAACCTTAGTTACAATGAAAATATTTTAGGTAGGTGTTTTATTTTTATTTCTATTAATTCGTATTTTTTGAAATTATATTATAGCAAACTGACCTGTGTGTCATTTTACATCATACATACTGGCACACGATACTGTAAGAAATTAATTTAGAAGAAGTCAGCTTAAGGCAACTCATTAATTTTCCATCTTGTCTTTTTGTTTGTTTGGTTGGTTGGTTTTGGGGTTTTTTTTGTTGTTTGTTTTTTTTTTTTTTGTGGCAAGTACTGTGGTGAATTACAAGCACTGGATGTTTCTAAAGTCAGGAAAACTTTAAGTAGAGGGTTGTGAGTGACAGGAGTAAATGATACGCTGAATTAAATTAATAAATTCCGGCTACACTTTCTATATTTATTTAGGCTTAAATTGTGCATTTTTGGTTATGAAAATTAAGTGCTTTGTATTTTTCATGCATTTACTTTCATCTGAAAATGACAAACAGTGAAAAATCACCTTCATTCGTATGTTGGCAGAAAGGATCTAGACATTTGCTTCTCACTGTGAACCCTTTTATTGCCGGTCAACCATTTGGGAGAACATTATTCAGAAATCTTGGTGCCCATGCAGGAAGTAGATAGATATGTAACACAGCAAGAATCTCACTGCTACTGGCAGATGTTCTCTTTGTATTGGCAGTGGAAGAGGTCTCACTTCTACAGGAGTTGCTCCTTTAGGTAAAAACTTCTGTGCGGAAGACCAGAATAGCTATGATATTAGGCAGGCCTAAACTGGCTTCTATGTCCCAGAAAAATACACTTGTCTCAACTCATTATCTAGAAAAGAGAGATAAAATTAAAGATATATTAGGCCAGCACATTATATGGATAAATGAATATTGATTGTGACATTTATATGCAAGCCGGCATCACAGAAACATTAAAGCCAAAATGGACTCCTGTGACTGTAGTCTGAGCTTCTGTTTTACACAGGCCATTGGTCTTTTATGATTTAATTTCTCCTTTCAGCTCAATAATTCTGTTTGAATCAGAGTAAACACTTCAGAAAAATGTTCAGATTTTATTTTAAAGTCCTCAGTGAGGCTCTCCCACCATCCACAATGAGTCGCTGCCACCAATATTTAATTAACTTTTTGGCAGAAGTTTGCAATTTATTTATTGCTCTGGTTTAATGTACTTGCAAATGCTTATCCTTCAAATTCTCTGTCATTTACTGATCAAAGTGGGCTGCTTCAAGACCTTGCTGTAAGGCAAGTTTTCTGTTCCTCTGACCATTCCGAATGCTCTTCTCTGCAGTAGCATTCATACCAGAAGAAAACAGTTTTCTACTTCTCTGGGTTCCTCTTCTAAGAACCAACTCAATGACATCTTCTCTGTTATTTGCCACTTAACCTCCTCTTGTGTCAGCTACAGTTCCTACTTTTGAAGACTTCTGGGTTTTTTTACATTTCACAGGTTAAAAAAAAAATGCTTAATAACAAGAAGGAGTAGGATCAAAACCCAGTTAGTCTACAAACTGCAAAAACACATCAGTATGATAACCCCCTGTGTGTCTGGTTAGTAGTTAATCTACATGTTCTACAAATGGCCTGTGTTGATTTAATACTGTTCTGGTTTCCTTGTGCAGCACAACAACCAACATCTTGCAGAAGCCTGACGTGTTCTATCAACCAAACTTGAATCTTCCCAAGCCCATTTGGTGAGATCTGCTTTCCAGAGATAAACGGTGGTTGGCACTGACTGCAAAGGGCTATTAAAAACTCTCCGTTTGAGGTTGCTGGTTGATGATGAGAGATCACATCACCTGATGCTGTTGGTATTGGTATTGCCCTATTGGCAAATGTAAGCAAACACTATAGTGTGGTTTCTTTTCATGATCCTGTATGAAGCTGTGAAATTAACTTTCCTCATATCAGCACAGGTACATTGTAAAGCTGGGAAGTAATGATGAGTAAGATATAAACATAGCCAAAATAAAATCATTAGAATGTAAACAAAGCATCTGAAACACTTGCATCTGCAATGCAAGGCCTGACAAGGCTAGACAAGCCTCTGCAAAACTGCTGTCACTTCACATTCCCAATTGCAAAGTGAAATGCTGAACCAGATTTTCAGATGCTGAAATTTGATGCTACTCCACTGAAGCCATCCAATCTAGGAAAGAAGAGCTAACTCAAAGGCAATACAGAACTTCTTCCCATTGTAATGCAGACTTTACAATTGTCACAATCAGATCTGAAAATACCAAGCTGGGAGTTAGAAAGAACAGAAACCTTCCTCCTAAATAACAGAAAAATATTGTCCTCATGCTCTCTAGTAAAGAATACAGAAGAATTAAGATAAATTCTTATTTCAGATTAACTAGGATGGTTAGTTATTTTTTTGGATGGAAAATAGGATAAAAAATTGAAGAGGTTAGATGTACATAACCGGTCAGCTAAAACTTTTATTCATATTAAAGGAAAGTAACAACAAATTTGAAATAAAGGAACAAGTTCTCCAAATACATAAAACTGTGGTCTCCTTTCTCTTGGTTCAACAAGATCTCCAGTTCTACAGCATGAGGCAGGGTGCTGTAACAGCTGAACTGAAGAGACACGTCCTCCTTGCTTTTTTGTTTACCTTTGGCCCTTGGTGATAAGAGAGTTTGAGTGTATTGTTCCCTTTGCTACTTTTCCTTCCTTCTCAAAAATCACTTTATAACCTGGTGGTGAGGGTATTTTTTATAAAGTAGGAAACAGAATTCTGATCCTCCTCGGACTGATGAGAAAATTGAGCTGAGTTCTAAAATAGCCTGGTCAAGTAAAAAGCTATTAAGCCAGAGATAGGCAGCCAAAATAGTTGTTGCTTGTTTGTTGCTTTCTTGTTTTTCAAATGGGATGAATCTCCACCTCATAGGCTACCTAACTTGGACTAGGAATGTGAAGAAGTGCTAATCAAGTAGCTCTGTTTTAAAGGCAGGCTGAAGCTTGGTATGTCATACATTCTCCCTTAATAGCATTGAGAAACTTCTGCTCATCATTTAGTCTTTCCAGATTGTTTTAGATTGCACTAGTCCATTTCCACTGACACTGAAAGGATGGGTAAGTATCTCATCTCTGAGTCAACCTGCTGGGACTGAATTTTTGGGTGTTGAGAATTGTAAATTCAAAGTAATAAAGCACAAATTATGATTATTTTTCTTTGGGCTGAAATAACACCTGCATTTGGCATTTAGGTATTTAAACCTTTTGAACTTATATTTATTAACTAAAATGATGGGGTTTAAATACATTATTTTAAAAATACTTATGAGTAAATTTCCTTTGGAACTTGTTGTCTTCTAAAATACTTTTTAGATTATGGAGTTTAAAGTTGTTACAGCAGCAAAATAAGCAAGATTTCCCTATTGCACGAGATCTGGTTCACTGGCCCAGCAGCTAGCAGGCCTGATGAAATCAACTCTGCTATGTGCTATTGCTAGAGTGTTTATCAATACAGAATAAAGGAAATAATTTCTGAAGAACCTCAAATGCTCTTAAGCTATTTATTCTATATTTAATATAAAAATATTTAGGTTTTTTTAAGTCTTTGGTGACATCATGCATGTAAGAAAAAAGTGATTACAATTGAGAGACAGTCCTTCAGAAAAATATCAAGGAGCATTTCTTCCAGTGTAATGCATTGCTTAATATGTCAGCTACTCAAATTTCATTAAAGTTGATTCTATCTCCTGCCAAGGTTTATACAGAACTATGGCATGGCCAATGGTTACAAGAAAAGCAGCTGACAAAACTATTTAACTACAATACACTGTGCAGCTACTGGAACTGCCATTAAATGTTCACAATATTTCTTTGTCAACATCACTGCTCTTTTTTACTTGTGAATTTTTTCCTGCCTGATGATCTTTCTGAACTAAAGAACTTCCAGATTTTCTTATATATTTAAAATGGACAACCTGGATTTTATGACACTAAATATTCTTTAGCATAGAGATTTTTCTGGAGGGTTGAATTTTCTATTATTATTTTTTTTAATATATTTTTGTATTACTACAAAAACAGCAGTTACCAAATGCATGTATATATAGTACATAGGGGCAAAGTACATAGTTTTTAATTGTTATTGTTTCTTTCTTTCTAGTAGACTTGTAGGCCCTTGGAAAACAAAATAAAACAAAACAACAGAACAAACCCAGCAAAATTTCAATAGGGTTAATCTGATCTCCTTCTATGACCTCATGACACGACTATTGGATGAGGGAAAGGCTGTGAATACTGTCTATCTGGACCTCCAAAAAGCATTTGACACTGTTCTACATGGAATTCTAATTAAAAAAAAATGGCTGCTCCTGGTCTGGATGACCATACAATCTGTTGCATCAAGCACTGGATGGACAGTCGGGCCCAAAGAGTGGTGGTCACAAGTGGAGTTCCTCAGGGCTCAGTATTGGGACAGTTTCTGTTTGACGTCTTTATTGATAATCTTGATAAGGACATAGAGTGTATTATCAATAAGTTTGCAGACGGCACCAAGCTAGGTGGGAGTGTTGATTTGTGTGAGGATCGGGAGGCTCTACAGAGAAACTTGGATAGATGAGGTTGTTGGGCTAATAATGTTAATGGTCTGGGCTTCAACAAGGCCAAGTGCTGGGTCCTGTACTTGGGCCACAGCAACCCCAGGCAACGCTCCAGGCTTGGGGAAGTGTGGCTGGAAAGTGTCTGGCAGAAAAGGACCTGGGGATTTTAATTGAAAAGAAGCTGAATACAAGCCAGCAGTGTGCCCAGGTGGCCAAGAAGGTCAAGGGCAGCCTGGCCTGTATTAGAAACAGTGTGACCAGCAGAAGTAGAGAGGTGATTGTCCCCCTGTACTCAGCACTGGTGAGGCCACACCTGGAGTGTTGTGTCCAGTTCTGGGCACCTCAATTCAAGAGAGATACCGAGGTGCTGGAGCAAGTACAGAGGAGGGCAAGGAAGCTGGTGAAGGGCCTAGAGAATAAATTTTATGAAGAACATTTGAAGGATCTGGGAATGCTTAGTTTGAGGAAGAGGAGGATGAGGGGAGACCTCATCAGTTTCTGCAACTACCTGAAAGGTCATTGTACAGTGGGTGGTGCTGGTCTCTTCTCACAGGTAATTAGCGACAGAACAAGAGGGAAGGGATTCAAGCTGCAACAGGGCAGGTTTAGACTGGACATTAGGAAAAAAAAATCACAGAAAGAGTGGTTAGACACTGGAATGGACTGCCCAGGGAGATAGTGGAGTCACCATCTCTGGATGCGTTTAAGGGTCGTTTGGATGGGGTGTTGGTGGATGTGGTTTAGGGGAGAACTTGGTAGAGTAGGGATGATGGTTGGACTAGGTGATCCCAAGGGTCTTTTCCAACCTGAATAGTTCTATGATTCTATGATTCTTTGGGCTGCTGTTAATAACCATAGAAAATTTACACTTGGAAACAAAACAAACAAAAAAAATAAATCTCCTTCAATGAGGAGCAAAAAAAAGGGGAACTCTAGCCTTTTGTTCAACTGTAGCCTATCTGCATTTTATCTGGCCACTTAAATCCTTAGAAGCCTAAATATTGTTGGACTTTTGGATAAAGGAAAACTTGAAAAGCTTCTCAAGGAAACTTGAGGAGGAGATGAAACAATAGTGTACAAGTAAGGAAAGTATCTAAGACAAGCATGTTACCCAACAATCCTTTCTATTGCTGTAAAGGATTCTTTCCTGAAAACAGATGTAAAGAACAAGAACAGAGCTGAATATAAACTTGTGGACCTCTATCAGTTCCTTAACCTCAAAGCTTAGGAAGACACTGGTCCTTCTGGGAAATTTGTGAGATATTTCAAGGACAGATAACCAAATTGTAGAATCTCACAATTCATGTGAAACTGTTGCTACTTTACCCAAAAGAGTATATATGGGAATTCTTTCTAGTAAAATGGGAAGGGAACTAAATGGACAATAGTGAAACTATCTAGACAAGGAGGGTGTTGTTATTTATTTTCTATATATTAATGATTTATTTATTTTTAATTAAGAAAGATTTTGAAATAATTATAGAGTACTTCAGAGTTTGGGGACTTCTGCAGATGAATTTATGCTTGATTCTCCAGTGGTTGTGGACTAGAACTAACTAAACACTAGCTAAGTGCAGTGACCTCTAAATGGGTATCAGGTTGATAATGACCTTAACACATGCATGGTCTATGTTTGCAAAAAAGCTTTTTTTTTTACTCCCTTGGGATTTTTATACAATATCTTCAGGAATTTTACAGGAAAGCACAATTAAGGTTTGAAAATAAAACATATATTTTGTGTATTCTGTGTTGAGGTAGTATTACATATGAATCTAAGGCCATTTCTTTTCACATTGCAAAACACAATTTCTCCTCTTTCTTGATCCCAAGTTTTTAAAAATTCAGTCTGGAATGGAGTGAAGACCTTTCTTGACCTAAAGAAACCTTTCTTTTCCTAATTTAATACAATTACTTCATCAAATGCTTGCATTCACAATTTAGGACATTTTAATAAAATAATGTGTGGCAATATTGAGAACAGGGCTCCATTTCAAATCTAATTCACAAATTAGCATATAGCATGGACATACTGCAATACTGAAGCCATAAAAGCCTAAAGACAAGCAAAAGACAGAACATTTCCCTATTTCATTCCCAAAAAGATGACAATGAAAAAAAAAAAAAAAAATCAGAAATAAAACTTTAAGAATGTGAGAAATATTTTAGGAAACATACACATCATTTTATTTTTTTCTAAACACAATAATGCCTGTCTTCATTTCTCTTTAATCTCTGAGGGTTTTTGGCTCTCACTATTGGTCATGGCTTTTACCTAGGTTTGCAGCTGGCCCTTTGGCATTTTTTTACTGAACATCATTAACTACACTATATTAATTAACTAACTTGAACTCCTTGAACTCTATATATTGCTGCCATAAGGTAGCTGAGTAAGAACCCATGAATGAGCTACTGAAGAAGATGAACTTGAAGTCAAGATCCTGGGGACTTGGCTATTACCACAGAGTCATATGGAACAAGATTCTATCATTCAGTAGACTCCTCTCTTACTTTGGAGTATTCCCAAGGTCTATCACAAGGCTGCTTCTCCCCAGCATTCATCAATAAGCTGTACTGAATATAATAGACAACTAGTCTTAAAAGTGAGTCTCGGAGGATATCATTACTCTCAACCAGAATCAGAAATACTACTTTTTGACTGTCAGTCACAATGAAAAATCATATCTCCCCAGCCTCTCCTCTCTATTCCATTTTTATATCACTTCTTTTTCCATGTAATTCATAAATCCTTACTTTCTGGTAAGTCTTTTATGTGACACTTTATCAAGTGTCATTTTATGAGTCTGATAATATAACCCATATGTTTGACTCCCTTAGATGAGGTATTTCTGTGAAAGTAAAAGATTATTTTTTATTTATTTAATTATTTTCAAAAATAAGGTAAGCTGGTTGGAAAAGGGGGAAGGGAAGGATAACAAAGGGACAGATTCCAACAGTGGGAAGCCCAAGGATTTGAACAGAATACTGAAGTATATTTCTTGTACGTACGAAGTTTTCTATCCACCAGGACACCAAGGTCCCTCTCCACCATGATGCTCTCCAGCCACTCGATGCCAAGTCTGTACTTAACACCAGGGTTGCCTAGTCCCAAGTGTAGAATCTGGCACTTGCCCTTGTTAAACTTCATGTATTTGGTGACTGCTCATCTCTCTAACTTGTTGAGGTCTCTCTGCAGGCCCTGCCTGCCCTCAAGGGAGTCGACATCTCCTCCCATCAGCAGACTTGCTTAGAATTTCTTCAAGTCCAGCATCCAAGTCATTGATGAAGATGACTTCATAAAATAAATCCTTCTAAAACACATCCTGCTCATTTTATGACATTCAGAAATAGCTGAAGGCACTTTTTACAAGGGCATGTACTGATAGCACAAAGGGGGCTGGCTTTAAGGTTAGACATTAGGATGAAATTTTTGAGGAACTGTAACAGAGACAAGGCCCTCCACCACCTGCCTGGAAGAAAAGGTTGTGTCAGGGAGCAGCAGCCCATATTCTCAGCACCTACTCGAGGTCATGAGTCCTGGCATCCAAACATACTCAGAAGTTCCTGCATGTGCCTGGCCCAAGACATGTATTTCAGTCTTTTGAGACAAGGACCTGCCCTGTAGTTGTCAAGACAAATAGACTCTGAAGATTATGGGTGAGGACTGTGTCTGTGTAAGTCTGTTGATGGCAGTGTTGAGAAAAAGTATGAGTGTTGTCATTTGCAAACAAAAGAAGTTTGATTTTTAATTTTTTTTTAGCATAATTGTGCCACAGTTAAAAAAAAATTAAATTTTCATATATTGTAAAGTAATTTGTTAATAACGGATTAAGCTTTACATAACAGGCAATCAAGAATCACAAGGGTATTTTTAGAATCAACATCCATTTTGCTTTAATCAACTTGCTGAATTGCTGGTTTGCAATACTTTTTTTTTTTTTTTTTTTTTTTTGTAATGCCTTAAATTATTTTTAAAACTGAACCTTGATATATAATGCAAACACAAGATCAATGTGAAAGGACAGAAAATGTTCTGTAATACTGAGTTTGAATAATATTCCCAAACCAGCCAGTGGAGCACAGTACAAGTACCAAGACAGACCAGGCAGACAAAGACAGAAAGAGAGCAAAAGTATCATGAAACCTATAAAGGCAGACAGGAGAAGGAATGGTGCTTTTTTTTTTTTTGCTTTTTTTTTTTTGAGTTAGGGTGGGGTTTTTTTCAGATCTGCCTGTTTTTCCTCAGACACAGCACACACTTTACAAGAAACTCTACTCCTTTCCCTCTGCAAAGAAAAGATCCCATAATAAATGTTACTAGATAATGTGACAAGCAGTGTACAAAATCCTCAGTTGTAAAAAAAAAACCACAAAGCAAACTTTAAATATGCAGGAAAAACTACAGCACAACAAATAGAATCATAGAATCATAGAATCTTAGGGGTTGGAAGGGACCTCGAAAGATCACCTAGTCCACCCCCCCCTGCCAGAGCAGGGTCACCTAGAGTACATCACACAGGAACGCATCCAGGTGGGTTTTGAATGTCTCCAGTGAAGGAGACTCCACAACCTCCCTGGGCAGCCTGTTCCAGGGCTCTGTCACTCTCACAGTAAAAAAAAATTTTCGGATATTCACCTTGAACCTCCTATGCTCCAATTTGCACCCATTACTCCTTGTCCTATCACTGGTCATCACTGAGAAAAGCCTAACTCCATCTTCCTGACACTCACCCCTTACATATTTGTAAACATTAATGAGGTCACACCTCAGTCTCCTTTTCTCCAAGCTAAAGAGACCCAGCTCCCTCAGCCTGTCCTCATAAGGGAGATGTTCCACTCCCTTCATCATCTTTGTAGCTCTGCACTGGACTCTTTCAAGCAGTTCCCTGTCCTTCTTGAACTGAGGGGCCCAGAACTGGACACAATACTCCAGATGCGGCCTCACCAATGCAGAATAGAGGGGGAATAGAATCAAATACACCTTTTCTAATTCTCAATCTTTTCTAGAACAATCTTTTACAGTCCCCTTTCTCATATATTACTACACCAAGAATGACAAGTCATTTCACCATGGCACTCTACAAATTGAATCACTACAGAACAAGTTGGTCCTAACTAGTTTGCAACCAACATCAAGGAAATGCCATAGGCATAGTAACTGCAAACTCATTCTGAAAGCTCTGCCTCAAACATGACAGAAGCTCTTTCTCAAGACATTTCATCAGAAGGAAAGAATAAAAGCACCCTTGGGTGAGTGTTCGTCTAGTAGCAGCACCAGAAGAAAAACTAACTTCCTTGAAAAAAAAACTCACCTTGAATATCAGATTTGGGGGCAGAAGATTTTATTTTTTCTTCTTGTTAAAAGACTAAGGAAAAAAAAAAGAAAAAGGTGGGAAAGGAGTATGAGCAACTCAAAAAATATGCAAAAATAATCAAGTGGATGAGCTTCCAGGCTTGCATATGTACCCTCAACTAAGACTTTACAGCCAGACTACAAAGACCCTGACAATAGGGTTTAACAATAATGCATGCACAGCCCTACCCCTGACAATTTGACTGGCATTTCAGAATTACTTTATGTAACTGAGAGCCTTCCAATCAGCCAGAACAGTGGGATCCACTGAGGAATCATGATCAAGTAGCTATTAGGCCAAACGGTATTGTCAGAATTCCTCAATTTATGCAGCTTCTTTCAGAGAACTGAGTCTTGAAGCTTCCAAATATCAAAAGGGTTCAATATCGAATAGAACATGTATTTAAGGAAAATTGGCCCCCAAATTACTATGCTATTGTCATTTGTTCTTTTCCAGTTCACTTAGAGGGTAAAGTGGAGGCTATTTTTAAAATTCAATATGAAAAAATGTACAACTGAAGTTTCTTTAGAAAAAAAGTTCATTAAACCAGCTGCATCTCTCTTTTGTGCTCTGCTCAGATGTTAACGTGAATTATAGCTTCCATTTCTCTCATGTTTTTTTGTTGTCTGTCATTTACGTTTTCGAAAACTTAGCACAATTTTAGGTTTGAACTGATTTGTACTCTTTTGGCGAAGCCTGAGGCCCTCCAAACTCTCCTGGAAAAGTACCACATTCACAATCAACCTGGCAAAGGTCTGCCTGGATTCCTTTCAAGTAACACAAAAGCCGCGCAGCATGCCATTTAATGCCTTATCCTTTTCTCATTGAAGTCTGCTGCAGTGCTCCAATTGACTTTGCTGGGAGCAAAAAAGAACCTCAAATGCCAAACTGATTTGGCTACTACTTTAATAAGGGGATTTTGCAGTAGGCAAGATAATCTATTTTTGTACAAGCTCAGCACTGGGACGACCATGCACACTGATGGTCTGCTTGTCTCCTGTTCAGCTGACCCATGATCACTGCATCCAGGAAGCCAACACTCGGTTTCTGTCTACAGCACTGAGGAGGAAAAGGTTCTTGGATATGAGAAAGACAACAATGTTTAACATGAGGGTAAATTAACATCCCACACACAAAGTTTGCATTTCTCACCTGGGCACTCATGTAGAAGCTTGTCACGATCTGCTCTTTGAATATTAAGGGAACAGATCTGAGCAGCTTTTACCACACGAATTACCAATTGTATTGTGCAGACTGGATCTTTATGTGGCAAAGAAAAGTTATAAACTGTTCATGATACAATCTGTATTTTGCCTCATAAAGTAACTATTTATCTCCAGGAATAGTAAGGTAAAAGGACCACATTTAGAGAAGGTACATGTTACATTTCTCACGTATATGTAGCTTGCCTGGGAAATCACTTATCCCACCAGGAATTAGGCCCACTGAAAGGTAGAGGCAGTTCCCTTCTTGCATGGATCCATTTATATCTGTATGAATGTGAGTACTAAGTTAAGGTAGAAAGACAGAGAGTTAAGCTAAATGTACAAATTTTACATTAACTCAGCATGGTAATGAATAACTATATGAAGTACTATTCCTCTAAAATCAATGGTGTTTAGGGTGCTGTAAGGAACATTTCTGAAACAGACTTTAAAATTAGCCAGATTGATTCTGCAAGAGAAGATCGGTGGATGATTTCCCTCTTCCCACTCCAGGGAACATTCCAATCACAGTTCATACACTGAAGCTGATAATGGTTCCACTTTTGGGTTAAAAAAAAATAAATTCATTAGTGAATAGGAGAAGACAAAACGAAGCTTGTTGCATCCTTTCACAAAATAAGAGTCCAGAGAGGAATTTTGATTTAAAAACAATTCTAAGTGGAATCATAAGCTTATTGTTATTATTCCATTATTTATATAGGTATACACAAAATAGTTTAATATTAAGTCTCCCAAAACTTTCACAAAAGAGATAAGTATCACTTGCAGTGGTGAGTAAGTGTATTTCAGTATTGTGGTCATGAAGGTTATGCCATCAGTTACCAAAACCTTGTCTGCAGTGGGTATCACATCAATTGTCGTATTTTCTTAATTAGCCTCATGCAAACATGAAATCAGAGACTGTTGATCCAGAGCTAAAAGTCCCATCACTTTCCCAAATGTGCCATGCAACCTACTTTAGTTAATTTTATTGTCTGTCTCCTAGAGACAGGACAAAAGGGTTAGAAAAATACTGGCACCTCCAGTTAAAGAGGTACTTGCATGTATACAGGGAGCAATGCAACCCAGTAACTGCTGCCTTGAATCAGCCGTAAATGATGCTGTGCTTGCTCATCCTGCTGGAAGCTGTATTAACTAGTGTCGGAGGAGAAGAGTGACAGCCATGGGTATTGCTGACTGGGTAGGAGCAAAAGCAGACTAGATTTGGGATCCACTTACACATCTTAAAGTAATTACTCTTCAGTGAAGACATCATCTTCAAAAATATCTGCCCTTCATTGGGATTCACTTTGCCTCCCCTCCAGTGAAGATGGCAGTGGGTGGTAATATTTTTGGGAAGTGTTTTGGTCTATTAACAAACGGAATGAAAAGGAAATATCACAAATGAGAAAGCAGTACAGCTAGCAGCAAAAGCAAAAAGCAGCCACTAACAAGCACTAGGCCCTAATATACAGCAAGGCAAGCAAGTCCCATGGTAAGACAGGAGCTTCTCAATTAATAGCTGAAGAGGAATAACAGCGATAAATTTGACCGAGCACATTCCAATCAAACCTCATTATCTCAAACCCTTTGAGTCCCATGTTAGGCACCAAAAAAGACTGTTGTGGTTTAACCCCAGCCAGCAACTAATCCCCATGCAGCTTCTCTCTCACTTTCCCCAACTTGGCTGGGGAAGAGAATTGGAAGGGCAAAACTGAGAAAACCCATGGGTTGAGAAAGGCTGTTTAATAGGTGAAGTAAAAGCTGCACTAGAGCACACTAAACTAAAGAATTCATTCACTGCTTTCCATTGGCTGGCAGGTGTTCAGCCATCCCCAGGAAAGCAGGGCTCCATCACAGGTAACAGTGACTGTGGAAGACAAGTGGCATCACTCTGAACATTCCCCCCTTCCTTCTTCTTTCCCAGCTGTTATTGCTCAGCGTGATGTCATATGGCATGGTCAGTTGGGATCAGCTGTCCCAGTTGTCCCCTCCCAACCTCTTGTGCACTCCCAGTATCTTTGCTGATAGGGTGGGATGAGAAGCAGAAAAGGTCTTGACTCTGTGTAAGCACTGCTCAGCAACAGCTAAAACATCCCTTTGTTATCAGCTCTGTTTTCAGCACAAATCTAAAACATAGCTCCATACTAGATACTAGGAAGAAAATTAACTGTCCCAGCCAAAATCAGAACAACAAAGTACCTTTTTCATTAACAAGTGTGAATGTTTCCTGAATTCAAGTGGCAAAAGTTCCATTGTATGTGTCTTTTCAAAATGAGAATATAATTATCAAAAGAATAAATAACTTTGTTTTTGAAAGGAGATTACAGTAAGTTTTCTTTTACTCTTACAGCTGTGAAGTTTCAGTCTCCTCCTACAACTTTGTCTGTCTTGATCTCCAAGCAGAAGAGCAGGATGTGTAACTATGGTGATAACACTAGCTTGCATAGAACCGAAGCTAAATTTTTATAGAATCATAGAATACTTTGGGTTGAAATGGACCTTTAAAGGTCACCTAGTTCAACCCTGCCTGCAATAAGCAAGGGCATCTTCAACTAGATCAGGACTTCATCCAGCCTGACCGTGAATGTTTCCAGGCTGAGGCATCTACCACCTCTCTGGGCAACCTCTTTCAGTGTTCACCACCCTCATTGCAAAAAACTTCTTCCTTATATCTAATTTTTATGTCCTGTCTTTTAGTTTAGTACCATTAACCCTCATCCAATCACTACATACCCTTGTAAAAAGTCCAGCTCTACTGTAGGCCCCCTACAGGTACTGGAAGGCCACTATTAGGTCTCCCTGGAGCCTCCTCTTCTCCAGGATGAAGAACTCCAACTCTCTCAGCCTGTCCTCGTAGGAGAGGTGCTCCAGCCCTCTGATCATCTTCATGGTCCTCCTCTGGACTCAGTCCAAGAACTTCATGTACTTCTCATGTTGAGAGCTCCAGAATTGGACACAGTACTCCAGGTGGGGTCTCATGAGAATGAACGGGGAGACTCACCCTCCTGGACCTTCTGGCCATGTTTCTTTTGATGCAGCCTAGGACATGGTTGGCTTTCTGTGCTGCAAGCGCACATTGCTGACTCATGCCCAGCTTTTCATCCACCAATTCCCCCAAGTTCCTCTCCACAGTACTGTTCTCAATTCCTTCATCACCAAGCCTGTATTTTTACCGGGGTTGCCTTGACCCAGGTGCAGGGTTTTATCTGGATTATTTCTTAGATAAATTAAAATAAAGACAAATTCTATGAATAGAGGAAAAGGAGAAGTAAAGATTGGTAGTAACAGTAGTTTGGTTTAGTCATGTGGTTTAAAAGTTACAATCTTCCAATAATGCTATTAATTATCCGTTTAAAAGAAAGCGTAGGCAGATGAAGAAGCAAAAAGTGATTAGGCCTATTGATTTTCATGTTGAACCACAGTGGACAAAAAGAGCTGTTAAATTTCCTTTTTTCCTTTTTTCCAAGTTTTCTTGAATGAAAGAGATTTATTTATTTAAAAAAAATAATGAAAGTAAAATACCAGATCCTCAGATAGTGTTAGATGTCGACTTCAAGAGAACTTACAGCTAAGGAACTGGGTGAAAAAGTCCTGCTTTGTCTTCATTTTAATGAACAAGGATTTATTGAATATTTTTTTGCATTTGAATGGTAATGGTCCTTTCCAAAAATACGGGTTACTTCTAAATAAAGTTATCACACATCTAAAACATTAGAGAATATGAAGATTAAAGTAGGATACCCAAACAAGGGTCATAAGAACATCATTGTGTGCTGTGCCATGCAGCAATTTCTGCAGTTATATTGGTCCACCCTTATCCCTGTGACTTGTTCCAGTAATTTCACTGGAAATATATGTGAAGCAAGAAACAAGTCTGAATATATGTAAAAATTGCAAAATATGTCATGCAGTGATTAGAGACAATCTTTTCTATCTCCAATTAGCTAGATACAATATTTTAGCATATTCTGAACAGGACTGTATTTAGCAATGTGCATAGTCTGTTTGAAATGTCTCAACAAGTCTCCAGTACAGAGCCGGAGAGATGATAAAAATCTCCCACAAAATTATTTATCTCTACTGCACAGATGGAAAAAAAGCTTTGTCCTTTTTATTTGGGACAGTTTAATCAGATGTCTTTGAATATGCTGGATGGAACAAAGTAAGCTTAATAAACACACACTGGCTGAAAACTTCTTTGTAATAGTTCTATATTTGTTTCCCTTTCTTTTCTTAATGCCTTTGAAATAAACCATTTGAAGCTCTGTGGTGTCTGAACTTCTCCTGCACTGAAGTGCATATAGAGATGAGAAGAAAAGCCAAGCTGACTATTGTGATCATGCTTTTCTTTTTGGCTTGAGAGATAAGGCTCCACAGAAATCTGCCATGTGGCACTGCGTTTAAGAAGATGAGCACAGCAATGGCATGAGGCTTCAGGCTTTCAATAATGCTGCTATATTTATATGAAGATACAATATAGTAAAGAAAAAAGCCTTTGCCCCAATAAAAAATAGAGAGACTAATCCTGTACCACTGAGTACAATGAGCATATTCTTATTTACCTCAGCAGAATCAGAATGTAGCACAGAGAATTCTATGCTAAGTTAGTACACTCAGATATGAAGGTTAAAAGAGACACTCAGTGCCAATGCCTCTGATGTTCACTTATTGAGATCTGGTAGGTTTTTATAGCACTTTTTTTCCTTGATCTCTACAGCTTAAAAATTTCAACTAAGTAAAAATAGTCAGGCCTTGTATGTTTTTTTGTTTCAAATGAACCAGATTCTTGTTTTGTTTACATTCAGTTAAGTAATTCCCACACTATAACATGGAAGAATTTGAACTCCGAGTGTTCTGTCTATGCAGTTGTCTTAAATATGCAATATATAAAATGAACAAAATGTTACTAAACAATAGATAATTTAAAATTATTTTTATAAGCATTTTATCAACTTTCAGTCACCACTCATTTTTTGTTTCATGCAAACTGATACCACAAAACACACATTGGTTTTAATGTTTCTTCACAAAATAATGATGGAAGCCTATATGAATAACATGGCAATAGAGAGGGGCAGTTTTATTCTTTCAGTTAGTAAACCACTCTAGTTTTGTTTAGCTGCTCCGTAAGATTTCCAGCTGTAGATGTATTTCTTGAAATATAGGAAATTGCATAAAACACCAAGAAAAAACTTTGTTACTGTAAGAGTTGTTGAGTTCTGGGTCTGGGTGCTCAGATAGATTCTGGAGTCTCCAATCTTGGAGGTACTCAAAACCCATCTGGACAAGGGCCTGAGCAACGTGCTGTGTTTGACCTTGCCTGGAGCGGAGGCATTGGACTAGACTACCTTCTGAGGTCCTTGCCAACCTCAGCCATTTTGTGATGTTGTGATGCTGTTTTAAAATCACTCTGGTGGATTCACAGCATTTAATGAAAACATCTTTGTTGAGTTTTTTTGATAGGGTACATCTGTGGTCACTTGGGTGGCAAGATATCAAAATCAAAACTAGTCACCAAGGTTCACTTCCATGGAGAGAAACAGGCAATTCATTATATCCAGTGATGATAGGAAAGATTGGTTAAGTTAGTAAAGATGCAATCCTTAGGTGACTATTTTTCTTACTAATCCTAAAACCTGACATGAAATCTGACAAGTTCCAGCAATTTTCAGAGGATTTTAGCTACAAGTCAAAAAGAAATTCTGTAGTCAACAAGAGGTGAACCAAATCATAGCCTCTGAAGATCTAGATAAACCAGAACTTTGAATAGCCAAGGGAAAGGGAAAAGAAAAACAAAACAAAACAAACAAGAAACAACAACAAAACAAGTGAAATCAAATAAAAATAAGTCACAAACATGAAATTTGAGTATCTGCTATCTGTTTATTCTATATCACAGCTACTACTATTGTATTAGTATGTAGAGGACATGCTTGTGGGGTTGGAAGCAGGAAGATGATTTGAATGATTTTATGTCATCATCTCTACATCAGGACAATATTAATAACCGACACCATTTTGCATGTTTGTGCATACAGTCCACAACTCACAACCTACCCATTTATGAAATTAGCAGTCAAATTACCCAAGTTTCTGAGGATGCAAATTTCATGCAGGAAGACAGCTGGTGGGCTTTGAAGAAATATGTGCATGAAGTTTCAGAAAATCAAGGAGGGATGCTTTGTTGAGAAAGATGTGCAAAATTGACTGGTGGAAGCAGGATCTCCTCTATTTCAGCAGTCAGGTGTAAAGGAAGTGGGAAGTATCCAGACGATATAAGGTTAAGCTTATTTTAGAGCCCCTCTCCTGAATTTGTGATGACTGTATATACAGAAAAATGGGTTCTAAAATAGACTTCCTCTTGTATCACCTGCATAAACTGTGTATAATAAGCTTAATTTGCTTAATTTGCAATTAAAAGGTTGTTGGGCTGGGTGTCCATAAACCACCTGTAGTGTATATGAGACCAATGCAAATAAGAACAGAATATATGATTCTAAAATGTGAACAAAATGAGACTGAATCATTACTTCCTGCT
>NW_009970726.1:8670218-8676689 GCF_000747805.2 Chaetura pelagica | reverse complement strand
CTGATAAATTTCTTTACTGATTGAATTTGTTTTCCATCACTTATCCAAGTTTTACATTTTTCACAAGCCATGGAAAGAGTTTGCTTTTTTATTTCCCAATTACAATATCCATAAGCCAAAATTTTGCCCTATAAATGACCCCTCTGTAATGTATTCTTAGCAGAGCACAATGTTATAAGGACATAGCCAATGATCTTTAATCCCAAGTTTATTTGATGCAGAATCACATACAGGTGCAGATTTCAATTTAGTCACAAGTGGGCAGAAATCTGCTTCTATTAAATTAGGCAGACCACATAAAAAACAGAGTTTATGCTCATTTTATGTTCATTGTGGAACAATAAATAGTACTTGGTTTGCCACAAAATTATATTAGTAGGGATAGACTACTACGCTTAGTCTCATCCAAGTCTTGAGCTGTATCTACAATGACCATCTCAAATACACTTTCTCAAACTACCATCCTATTTGTCTTAGCCCTTTCTGTACCAGAAACTAGGAATTTATTTGTAATTGAATGTCATGGCTGAGGGCACCAATGGGTTCCCATGTCTCTCTCTAGCCCACTGGCGTCTCCTCCTTCCTCCCCATGGCCCAAGACACCTTTCAGCCCCCCAGGGCTGTCTGCAGGAGCTGCTGGTGTCCAGCTCCTCACAAGGCTGCTGCCCTGCCCAGCCATGGGCTCCGCCAAGCTAAGCACACCTGTGGGCCAAAGTCTTAGCCCAGGTTGGCCCAGTCCTGCCCAAAGGAAATACCTAATGCCCAGGTCTGGGGCTGACCCCGCTGCCCACAGGCTGCCCTACTCCTGGTTGGGCCTAGGACAGGTTCTGTCTGTCAGGACCAGTGAACACACTTCTTCCCATGCATAGGATCAGAAAATCATAGAATGGTTTGGATTAGAAGGGACCTTTAAGTCACCTAGTCCAACACCTCTACAGTGAGCAGGGGCATCTTCAGTTAGATCAGATTGCTCAGAGCACTGTCCAACGTGATCTTGAAGGCTTCCAGGGACTGGGCGTCTACTGCTTCTCTGGGCAACCTGTTCCGGTGTTTCAACATTCACACTGTAAAAAATGTCTTCCTTGTATCTAGCCTAAATTTGCATTGTCCATGAACTGTTCACTTCTTGTTATTTCTCATCTGTGGTGATCAAAGGTTATAATTTCTCCTTTGTCCCTGGATGATAAACTGTAAACAGAACAAAGTTTGTCATTGCAAAAAGAGAATAAATTAATATTAAATATATTCTTATTAGACACAAATAATGCTTTTGGTACACAGTCAGTCACTGCCCACACAGAGAGTCACCTGACCTCAAGTAGTCACATGAATAAAAATCCATTGGGAAAATAATGTGAAAATAAGTATAAAGAGGAGCAACCCAGATGGCTGAACTCAAACAACTCTTTGAAGTGTACCAGAGCACTTGCTCTGTGGGGAAGTGTGTTGCCAGTGCAGGAGTAGCACCCATGTACCAAAGAAAATCTGCCCCAAGGGCAGCCAGTCACTGGCAAGTGTCTGCTGCTTTTGTCTAAAACGTGTTAGTACAAGATATATTGAGCATACCACTTCAGGTTCTCAAGCTCTCTCTCTACTGACAGAATTGTTTTCTGTCTCTACAGAGAAAAAACCTACATTTTGACTGCCAGGATGTGTAAGGTGTTCTGTACATGAGGAACATTTTTTACGTCCATCAACGCTCGCATTTTTACACACAGAAGTTTCTGAATAAGACTCCTTTTTAAAAGAGAATATCCAGTGAATATTAACAAGGAAAAGATAATGTTTGTTAAACTTGTTTTCAAATGTTTTTAATGAGGCTACATGTTTTCAGCAAGGCAAATATATCTGATGGCACACAGAATTTATAAACACTGAAAATGATCAGGAAATTCCAAACTGAAAAGAACATCCATATCTTCGCAGGTGAAGGCAAAAAAGTAAGTTTTTAGCATGTTTATAGTACCCTCTCATGGAAATAGGAAGCACTACAAGTCCCTCATGACATTTATTTCATTAAAGATAGCAAAGATATATTTTCATATTTTAGTAACTTCATACACAGCTGAATAGTTTTTAAAAAGCTTGGAAGCTTTATACAAACACACAAAAATGTTAATAGAATGACCTGTTATTTAGGTCTGGCTTGCTCAAGACCACAAAACACAATATAAGCTCTTTCCAGGTAATTAAGAAGTAACCTTCCCAAAAACACAGTTTTGGGCTTTTCATTTTATATCAAGCCTTTCTTTATTTCTGTTTCATAAGAACTAGAAAAACAAGCTATTTTTAATATTCTATTTGTTAGATTACCTATCAGTATTCATCGTATTTGTTTGTTCAGATGAATCATTAACATCCCTCAGAAATACAGGTCAAAATTGCAGAATGTCAAGAGATTTTTATGAAAATGTAAAAGAAATTAGCTTTAATAATCAGTACTATTTTCAATGTTTAAATATCACAGAAAATAATTTCTTTTTCCTTCTCACTGGCTCACAAAACACTTCAAAATTAACTTTCAACACTAATTTACAGGTTATTGAGAAAGCATTTTACATACTGTCATTAGAAGGGTGAATATTTTTGAACTCTGACTAAAACTCCATTTAGAAAAGCTATTTATAACAGAAAAGTCAGTGCATTACTTTACTTTGTTGTGGTAGGTAGGCCCTGCTCTATAAAGCATTCAAGCTGTTGCCTAAATCTTTTTTTCTAGGAAAATGTCATAAGCAGATAGCTAAGTATCACTAAACCACTAACAGTTACAAGCAGACAGAAACTTCAAATATATTGATAATTGTTGAACTAGGAACAAATTGTATTTATGACAAACAATAAATACCCAAATTTTTTGAAATCCAGTTCAAGACTAGTCAGAGAGAAGGAAATCGCTTGCTTTTGATTTGAGCTCATATTCCATGCAAAAAGCACGTTTATAGTTACTAGATTAGGAAATGTACATCTACTTACCCACAAAACACTGGAAAAGAAGAAAAGAAAAGAAAAGAAAAGAAAAGAAAAGAAAAGAAAAGAAAAGAAAAGAAAAGAAAAGAAAAGAAAAGAAAAGAAAAGAAAAGAAAGAAAGAAAAGAAAAGAAAAGAAAAGAAAGAAAGAAAAGAAAAGAAAAGAAAAGAAAGAAAGAAAAGAAAAGAAAAGAAAAGAAAAGAAAAGAAAAGAAAAGAAAAGAAAAGAAAAGAAAAGAAAAGAAAAGAAAAGAAAAGAAAAGAAAAGAAAAGAAAAGAAAAGAAAAAGAAAAGAAAGAAAAGAAAAGAAAAGAAAAGAAAAGAAAAGAAAAGAAAAGAAAAGAAAAGAAAAGAAAAGAAAAGAAAAGAAAAGAAAAGAAAAGAAAAGAAAAGAAAAGAAGAGAAAAGAAGAACAAAGCATGTATTTTACTCACATTCACACCTTTCAGATTCATAGTGGGCCATCATTTGAATTGAGATGTCATTTATACCATTAGATGTCAGCCTTTAAAGTGAAACTTCAAATAAACTGAAGAGAGCAGGTTTAGTGTTGTGGACACAACTACATCCTGTTGGCCAGGATATCCCTCCTGCTCTTGCCTGAGAAATAATGAAGAAAAACTATGTCAGGGTTATCTAAAGGTATTAATTACATATAATAATCATAGAATGTTTTGAGTTGGAAGGGACCTAAAAGATATCATCTAGTTCCAACCCCCCTGGATGTGCAAGGACACCTCCCACTGGACCAGGTTGCTCAGAGATCCATCCAACCTGGCGTTGAACACCCAGAGAGAGGGCATCCACAACTTCTCTGGGGAACATGTTCAAATGCCTCATCACCCTCACGGTAAAGAATTTTTTCCTAATTGCTAAACTGAGATAAATCTAATAGCTCACTACTGTTTAGTACAGTAATCTGGCTGATCTTTGAGTAAGTAAATAGAACAAAATGGCTATTTTTAAATTGCCACATGTTAGTTTTTTGCTGGCTTAGAGTTGACTCTGCTTCTCTGGGAAGCTGACAAAAGCCAGAAATAGTGCAAGGGAAGAAGTCTGTGCCTAAGAGTAGGGAAGAGGGCAGTAGCCAGGCACTAGCACAAGAGCAAGCTGTCAGATCAGCAAAAACACATTGTTAAATCCACCCTGACAGAGAATTGCCCATCAGCATACATTCATCTCCATGTTTATATTGCAAAGATTACACTGCAAGATCTATGAGAGGAAAGATCAATCAAAATATACATCCTACACGCTCACCTAATCCATTTGCAGGTCAGCAGAAAAAGGAAAAGGCAATGAAGATTTACTTTATGCTACTAAGCACAGTTCCATGAAAAATACTGTGACAGAAAATAAAGAAGTAGCCAAGTGATCAAGTCATTCAGGAAGTGGTCAGCAAAGCTGCATTAACAGGAACAGCTACATTAGAATTAATGAAAACTGATTATGCAGAAACCCTGGGAACTCTGGAGTTCCTAGAAAAGATAGAACTGTAACTTTATTCGTAAGCTCAAGTCATTTAATCTTGGTTATGAGTTCATCACCATAGAATGTACATGCCTGGAAAATTAAATGAAGGAGGTACATCATCTGTGGAAGAGCTTGTAAGTAACTTAGCAGAGCTAACCCACTGAAATCTATGAGTGCCGATATTTGGAGAGACTCATAATATTCAGTTATGCCATAGGCATGTAAGAAAAGAGCTTACTATATTGAAATGACATCTAGGCTAGAGAAAAGGCCTTCTGCTTCTCTTACACATTTCAGTTATGAATGTGTGTGGAAGCCACAATTATCAGTGAAGCTCCATTTCTCTAGATCCTTAATAAGCTCAATAGGATTTAGATCAGTCTGCTGAAAAGCCCAGAAGTAAAAACATACTGTCTAAATTTCACAGATTGTTAGAGAACAGTTTCATTGTCATGTATTTAAAGTTCAATGGATAAGGGCACAAGTAGCTTCCAGATTGCTTGTTAAAAGAATATGCTTTTACAGTGGAGATATATATATATATATATTTAATTGATTAACAGGTGTGCTGCTTCTAAAATAAGTACAACATTTTACAATATATCCCTTAAAATTTTCCTGTACTTTACAGTGCATAAAATCAAAATTAATATATAGAATTATAGTGTATTGCCCAGGGTCCTGGTGTAGGTATGCTCCCATAACTGGCATCCTCCAGTTCTTACCATGAAAGCCAGTTAAAACTACCTTGGTGAAATAGCCAAGTAACACTTTTACAGCTCATGAGTCAAAACACGTTTACTTACTTACCTAAAGAAAATCAGTTTTAGCTATGCAACTAAGATCTCAGCAAATTCTAAGTCAAGGCTTTTAGACTGAATGCTCATGAGTCACATCACATAATGAAACATTGAGAGAGTCATTTGTTGCAGCAAGGGCATGCAATGAAATATTATTTAAAAGGACCTATTTTTCAAACATAGTTGTCTAGAATTTGGGAGTGATGTTAACCTCCAATACAGGTGCCTTCTTTTTATTGTCCACATTCATAAATTTAATCCAAAAGGTAACACACAGTTACATGTGTGTTAACAAAAACATACATGCAAACCAAAAGAAGTTTTGGAAAACTAAATAAGATGCTGTTGCAGCCATTGAAAAGGGAACAGGGAGGAAATTATTATTGTACAAATGTTACACTGAGGACCAAAGGAATTCTAGAAGATTGAGTATGTGTGTGTTTTTAGAGTGAAGACAAGACTACTCAGCAAATAAAAATACCAGCTGTTGCATTCTGACTGAAATACAAAGGAGATGTCTGAGACTCTCACTTTACATAAGAATGTATGAGCAAGCTGATGAAATAACACAAAGGAAAGTTTAAAGGTTTGGAACATAATCAAATCATCATGGCATGAGAAAAATAGGAAAATATACTTTATTCATTTTACTTTCTTAAGTCATTTATGTGGGGTTTTTTTAAGAAGAATAATGGGGTGATTGCTTGTAGAGATACGCTTGGATTTTTAGGAAATCCAATGATTGTTTGAGAAGAAAATGGCAGAAGTCAGGTCCCCAGATCACAGAAGAATATTAAGGAAATAAGCAGCATTCCCCCTTACAGACATCTAAATGTAATTAGGGTCATATTTGGATTGCAAAGTTCTGGAGGTACCTGGACAGAGATGACATGGATGTTGACACCACACATTGATGAAATCTAGCTGCTGAAGGTAGTGGAATACACCATTTTCTGGATAAGATTTATGAAATATTTCTTCCTTGTCTGTGAAGAACTAATAGAAGAAAACCTGCTGTTGGTAGTCTTCAATTTCTTATATAGGTACAACACCTTCACTAAAAAGTAGTTAGGTTACATTTTCTTAAGGTAAGTGTTAAAGGCAATATAGGAAAAGGTATCGGTTTATGTTTGGTTTTATATGTGCAGAACAGAACCACTGCCAGTACATCCCTTACCTTTGTCTTAGAGGGTAAGAGGTTAGAGGGTAGAGGTTAGAGGGTCCCCTCTTTC
>NW_009970726.1:8621054-8670134 GCF_000747805.2 Chaetura pelagica | reverse complement strand
TCTTTCCCTGTTGTATAAAAGTGTGAGGTCTGACCTGGATCTCTCCCTTAGGAAGAAATCAGCACAAGGCAAGGAAAGCAAAATTTGTAGTGTCCAGCTACACCAGCTAATTGAACAAAACCAGAAAACAAGTAAATGCACAGACAGATCACCAGTAGTTGTAAACTGCTAACGTGTCCTGTCTTGGTTTTGACCTGCACTGACTGGTGCTCCGCAAGGCAATGTGTGGATGCCAGTCAGGAGAGAGGGATCACAGGCAAGTAACTGTACCATGATGATTCATTGAGATTCATCAATACACAGATTATTCTGACTCATTAATATTTTTTTTTGCCATATTTTTTTGTGTTTGGTTTGGTTTGGTTTTCCTGTTGATCTGATGTAATATATAGAAATAGTGATTTAACAGTAATCAGAAATATATGTTGTGGGTGGAGAAAACTATTAACTCTATTTCTGAGCTTATTTCTGGTCTGCCAAGTTAGACATTTAGACTGGCATAAGCATTTTGGGGGAAAAAAAAAAAAAAGAGAGAGAGAGGCATCATAAGCACAGAGTTCCATGTAGCTGCTTGCATTATTTGTGTTCAAGATTTTGCTTTTCATTTACAGCATGTGGAGTGCTAGTCAGATCTCAGATTTTCTCTTTTCTTCCCAACACTAGAAATGGGATCAAGTGCCTCACTGACCTCTTGAAATATATGTGAAATGTAACTCCAACAAACTGTGCATGTCATGTACAATAAGGTGCTCAGCTTGGAGTCAGGCTGCGAGAAGGGAAATTGAATGAAGTTTCTCATACCACATCAAATTTAACAGAATCCACCTGATCATAGGAGAACCTGCACAGATTAACGAAAGAATAACAAAGAAAGGAAGCTCAGAAAGTAGAGTAACACATATTCCGGTAGGAATCAGCTAAGAATACTCCTTTGTTTCACATATTTAACAGCTTTGCTGTTCTTTGTAATGTTGGGAGAGCACATTAGATTAGCCTGCTGGGTATGTTTGTCTTGAGTGACCTGGCACATAGAAAACAACTAATCCAAGCCATATTGTTATTCCTCCATAAGAGTGCTGATAAACTCTCCATTAGGACTGTGAACCCCTCTAGGCTCTTTCTGTTTCATTGTTATTTAATCCTAAATTAAGTATGTCTTATCAACTCATTCCATGCCGTGACCTTGGTCAAGGTTAAATGAGGGTCTTGCTACAAAAGAGCAGAAAGCAGAAAAAAATATTATTTTTCCTTGACAGACTAAGAAAGTAGTGATGCACATAGAGGTAAAAATTCTTCACTGCAAATACTTTTCCCCGTGTATGTTCTATTTATTCACAAGGATAGTATTTTTATTCTGCAATATTTAAAAATGCTGGAACATCATCTAGGCTTTTTCTTTCCTGTACTTTTAAAAGATGACATTAAAGCAAGAAATTTTTTTATTATTTTTTTTTAGTAAATCCTGTTTATGTGAAATCTATTTAAATTAATGCCACTCTTTTTTCAAATGTCTTTTAGAGTCAAAGAAGAAAGTGAATCACACATCAAAATTACCCTGCATGCTATTATCAGCAGAGATGAGCCAGCCCTCCCACTGCTTTTTGATGCATCTGTCTAGTGAAGAGGGAAAAGAGGAAAAAAAAAACCTACTCTGGGAAACAGTAGATCCCAACAGTTTGTAAAAACCAAGAATTAGATTAAAATTACTATTGGGAAGTGTGTAACAGGGCTGCAGCCCCACTATATGCTTTCCCTTATGGCAATGAAAGTCTAAGCAAATCTCTATTCGTATGTTGTGTTTTCAGATTAATCAGCTATCGGATGGAAAAACACACCCACTATATGGGGGATAACCTGGTTCACTACAGTGAAAAAAAACAAGGGCAGTAAACTGCTAAACTGTTGCGCCTTTTAAGAATACTGTCACTTTTTGCTAAAGGGGAAAGCTGCAACACATTTTATTTCATAGAACTAAAGGCTAGATTGCAACTTGAAATCTGTGGGATTATGATCGAAGGCATCACCAGGGGTGTCTTATTTGTGTTAAACTACCTTGTGCAACCTTGCTGACTTGCACAACCAAAAAGAAATCACAATAAAAGCTGTTTGGTTCAAGTGATGTCTAGCATTACTAGAATCAAGACTGATAGTTTTGAAGTCTCTGTAATTATGATTAGTTTATTCTGTCCTTATTAAAAATGAGGTATGCTTGACAAGTGGACTTCAGTACTTTTCATACCTAGTATAATCTTCAATTTGTTGGTTGGATGTTGGCCAACAATTTTAATTTATTCCATGCTCATAAGTGACAAAGCTCCATCAACAAGAAAAATGAAAAGAACTAAGAGAGGTCATGCTAGGAAAAATATCTGAAATTATTATTTTGCCAAAATACTTAATCAGGTTGAACAACTACATAATTTAGAATCTTTATCTTAGCTGTCCCGGCAATGTCTCACTATCATGAATGGGTGGAAGATGATCTCAGAATCAGAGCCCTGGGAATCAGCCACTCTTGCAAGTAAAGCAAAGATTTTCTACCGTCTCATATTTGAATAACAAATCATTCATAAAATTATCTGCTCTGAAACAAACAAACATAAAGTAATAAAGTTTGAAGAAAATATCTAAAAGTACTAAGGGGTCATGATAACTGATTCACTAGACCTTTGAGAATCCTCTACTTGAATTGGACGTGCAACTGACAGAGGACCATGATGCTCCTATTAGCAACAGTGGATCAAATTGCAGCTTCTTGTCCTGTGTTGCCCTTCCTTTTTCAGCCCTTATTTATCTAGCTAACCAGATTTTGCCTCCATACACACTCTTTGATCACCTACTTCATAAAGAGGGCAATGAAGACCTACTTAATTATGTTGCAAGAACCTTATCTGTGCAGTCCTAATACTAGGTCCTTTGTGACTCATTATTATGAAAGCCCAGCTGCCCAATAACGTTGGGGTCCTGAATGGTATTTGCCAAGGAAATATATGTGTCATGGAATAAGGCAGTGGAGAGATGTGGACTGGTAAGACCACATGGCAGAACACAGCATGGGGTAGGCTCAACGAGTTAAAGTCAGGAAAATCCACAAGTAAGCATATAAATACTCTGTCTGTATACTGAGTTCTTGCAGAAGATTCCTCCATGCATGAATCAGAAACGGTCAGTTTAAGGGAGGTTCAGGACTGGCTGAGTCAGAGGGCTTGCAGAGTGGGAATTGTTATTATATAAAAATCTAAGTTATTTCATGCAAATGGGCATCTGTCTGAGTGAAATAAAAGTGGGTGACTATAAACAATATTTGATTCAGCTATAATACACAAAACAGCTGTCTCTAAGGACAAAGATGTTGATTTACTAGAAAGAGAAAACTAACACTGCTTCTTTGTCTTTTAAACATACAGCATTACACAAGGGATAAATTAGCACTGTTTGCATAGCTCTATGTGTATGTGTATAATTAATATTTAATAATGAAGATGAACTCCGGTGATGCTTGTTGCAACAGTTTAAGAAATTAGGCCCCTGTCTGTTCCAAAACTGTCCTGGAGGACACTTCCCTAATTGCAGAGTCATCAGAAGAAAAGAAGTGCCTGAGCTGCAGGAACTCTAGCACAAAGTTTGATGCCTTCAATCTCACCTTTATCAATGGTCTGTGCTACAATGCTGAAGTGGAAAGGTCCTGAGGCAAATGTACGTACACCGTCCTGCCAAGTCTCTGATGGAGACATCCTGTGGCAGATGTGTGAGCACAGCCAGCCGAGTTTAAAGACAGAAAACATATCCTACAAGCCCTTGTAACAAGTTCCTCACCAGCTTTCCTCTAGCCCCTTCAGGTATTGGAAGGTAGCTATAAGGTCTCCCTGAAGTCTTCTCCAGGATGAACAACCCCAGCTTTCTCAGCCTGTCTTCATAGGAGAGGTGCTGCAGCCCTCAGATCATCTTCGCGGCTCTCCTCCAGATTTGCACCAACAGCTCCATGTCTTTCTTGCATTGGTGGCCCCAGAACTGGACACAGTGTTCTAGGTGGGGTCTCATGAGAGCATTTCATAGTACTAAAACATTAAAAAGATGGTAGAACAATTTCCCTCATCCCATCTGGAGGCAAATATAAAAAAATATTCTTTACCCATATGTTTATTTTTTGTCTTTCTGGAGGTTTGTTTATTGTTTGGGGTTTTTTATCCTTTAGAAAAAAAGTGCTATTTTCTGTTTTCAGGATTACAGCTCATTTCTGGAAGGGGTGGACTAATCTGGGGAAATGTTTCAACACTGGCAACAAAATAACCTGAACATTTAAATATTCCAAACTTAAGATGCAGAACACAGAAACTTCATATGAATCTCAGCCTTTTTATAGGGTTTGCTTCATCTCAGCCGGGTGCAGCTGTTAAGAAATGCATTTCTTTTGAGCTATTTTATACTAACAAGGCTCTGCCATGAGTTTAGACTATTACTAAATTTGCCTGAAGCAAGCACTAATTAGAATTTACTTCATATTTAATTCATTTCCTTAATTTCCCTCATTTTTCCTTCCTCTGTTTGTTTCTTCTTTATGTTGTTTTTTTTTCTTTGGGTTTTACCTGCTTTCATATTGCAGTACTTTCTTCAGCTGTTTCCACTGATAATTCTCTTATGTGAAAATAATAGCAAATACTGTGTTTTAAAAGTTTATAGTGAAGACCATCAGCAAAACTCAGTGCTAATCACAAGCATATTTTAATGAATTGTCATATTATCATATTGTAACCAAAATTAATATAGTTAAATACATCCAACTACTATGTTGCCCAGCTCTAAAGGAGAACAAAAAAGGAAATGCAAGATACAGATGCTACATGGTACTTCTTCCATGACATTGTGGTTAAGTTTGTTGAGGCCTACCAGCAACGAGACAAAAAATGGAAATGAGCCTCTGCAGCCAATGACAGCACAAGGAATTTGCAAACCACCAGTACATTAATTATTGCTGTATTTTTAAATGTCCACTTAAACCTCCAAGTGAAAGAAATAGGTCAAGAAAGTGCTCTGTACAGAAAAGAGTAAATCAGCTAAATAATCTAAAATTCTAAAATATATATCAGAGAATTAACTGTAAGAGGGACTAATTTTATTAATCTTCTATTGTAACTTAGCAGCAAGTGTGGGCTGCTCTAAAGGGCAGCTTGGCCAGAAGCCAAAGGTGATAGCAAATCAGGCAGTAGTGTCTCCCAAGACCCAAGCAAAAAAAGCAGCAGGTCTGATGGTAATCAGCATCATCAGCCAGCCCAGTGATCTCTGGACAAGTCCTTAGGGATGAAGCAAGCCTGCAGTCAAGTCCAGGCAAGGCAAGGTAAGGATCAGAAAGGTGCAAGGCCAGCTGCAGGCATACCTGCAGCATAACCCAGGAAGTAACCGAGCCTGGGCTTAGATGCAGCTCCTGAACCAAGGGCAGGTGTCGCATGGGTGATGATCCCAGATAAAATTTCTGACAGATCTTTCTCACACATCGATTTCACAAAGTCTCATCTAAGTTTACACAGTGGCAGCATATCTGAAAAGGTCTTAAAGACTGTCAGCTAAACTGCTAGGAGTAGGAAGGGGTTGTAGGGTCTGCTGGCGCCCTCAGTGCCATGGCACAAGTTACAAAACTTTGCTGCTGGGTATCATCCTCTAAGTTCAACAAGTGTCACTATCTAAGACACACTTGGTTCCTAAGGTGTTATTTGGAGGCAACTGCAAGTGACTCCCCAGGGTGTCCTCCTGTGCCACCAGATGACGTTCTTCAAAGTGCTCTACTGGCTTTACCAGCATTAGACGTTCTAGGATTAGAGGCAAAGTTTGGTGAAAGCATCCTATTGCATCATGCCTAAATTCTGAAGACATTATTCTGCTACACAGACCCTCAGTGGAATACAACATTTCTAAATTTAAATTTATAAATGTATATCTCTAAATTCTTCCTGAAAGAATATTAAGAAAAGTTTATCTCTTGGTAGTGCTATATATCTAGACATAGACCCTTGCAAAATGATATTCCAACACTGAATCAACAGAGAGAGAAGAAAAGGCAAATCACAGGTGGTTGGAGATGGGAAAGTAATAATTAATTTTGTATGTTCACATCTGAAGAATGATTCTCTAATCTGAATTTCCACCTGTAGATTTGTTTTGATCAAGAAATAAATTGCAGGTGCATAAAAAATCTACTTAGTGCTAAGTATAATTGGACATGTCTATTGCTTGGTGAGTAGAAGAGCACATCAACATCTGCAGCCCTAGTTGGAAACAACCTGAGCACAGCCAGGGTTCCAGTGTTCATTCAGGAGCAACAAAGGAAAGCTGGCACACAGCCCTCAATATTGTTACTATCGACATATGTTTCTATCATAATAATGTCAAGCTCATTTAGAAAAAAAAGTAATTCATCTGTCAAAATTGAATGACCAGATGAATGTTTTCTTGTAAGTGACCTTCAGGGATTGATTTTGTCCATTTAAATGTTACCAGTGAAATATGTGCATATGTTAAATAGATCGAGTGATCTCTTCTAAGCTACTTGTTCTAGGTAAGACCTTAAACAACTGAGTCAACAATTTTCCCTAAGATAGACAAGATGATTTGACCTTTCTTTATCAGTTTACTTGCCTTATAGCACATTAATTTCTTTTATGAATGAAGAATTCCAAAGTGGTCTTATATGAAGATGTGTTTTGTACACCATGATTTGAGAGGCTTTCTTTTGTGTTGGGTCTGTGTGACAGGGCTTTGGTAGTGGGGGTGGAGCAGGGGAAGAGTGTGAGAAATCCTTCCCCTTGAGGAGGAAGGAGTGGCTGAAAACAACATGTGATGAATTGCATTATAGTTTTACAATGCCCTCTGTATTTACAGCAGCTGAACAGTTTTCAGCAGTGTTAGTAAAAACAGCAAGTGCCTATTGTACTTCAGGAAGCCTCCAGAACATCTTTCATAGAGTCATAACTCTGCTTGGGGAACACAGCTGATGTGCTACAGCATGTGTTTGAATAGGAAAATGGGATTTCCAACTACAGAATATAAATTTTCATTTAAGCTTAATCTGCTCTCCTGCTTTCAGTGGGGTTTGGGTCCAGTTCTCTTTGATCCTGTGGAAAAAAAATTAGTTAATTAAAAGAACTCTGAGCATAAAAAGGTTCAAAGTATTCTATCAGAAGTCAATGACTACAGCTTATGGCTGATTCTCAATCATCTGCATTTCCTGCTTAATGAAATACGACACAGCATGAATTCCAAAATGGCCAAAGACTAATTTTTTACAGCTCTGAAAATGAATGTTTTCAATTATTGACCAAAGACATAACAATTTACATATTTCTGATTTTTTATTTTGATATACATGTCTCAAAGGATTTTTCATCTAGATAAGTTATACACAAATGAAAAATGAGTACCACTCAGTCATACTCAGTTCTTTGAAGGAGAGTTTAGTCATGCACATTAGCATTTATGTATTCCTTTGTCACTCACAGGCAATAAAGACAAATCCACTTCCAATTGGAATTCAAGGCTGGAAAACCCCTGCCTGTCCAGTCACTGCACAATTTCCAGTAAGTAACCATTATGTGGAGTTACACTTTTCGTCCACATCTCATCTTTTATATATACATGTACACAGGTCACTCAATGCTTGGATCACAGATCTAGAGTGATACTTGCAGTCTTTCCAAGGTCCCCATGTAAAAAAGTCTAATTTTCAATATCTACAATAAATTACATGCTGATGAAGGCTATGGTTAGGAGCCAGTTTTCCTGAAAACCCATGTTTAGAAGAGTCATCTCATTAAGATGCTTGTTCATCTTAAAAATTACCCCCCAAAAAGGCCAGCTTTTTTGGATTGATCTCCTAAAACAAACCTGTATGCACTTGCTAGGTTAAAAGAATAAGAAATTGTGATCTGTCTTCAATAGGATACCTAAGCCTGAAACAGTAAAAACACTAGTCTCATACCATTTCTGCCCAAAAGGTCATCTACATGCAGGATGTTAACATGTAATCAGCACTCCCTGGCATTTAAAAGAAGTAGCATAAAAGTCCTCATTGTTGCACTCTTCATAATGAAATCATGGAAAGGCATAAGTCCTAAAATGATTACAACTAAGCTTTGCTGAACCACTATAGGCACAGGGTTCAGCATGTGGAGAGATTGAGCAATCACTGCCTAGAGACCACATGTCATTTCAGATCAATTGGCATGATGAATCTTTTACATAATGTGAATCACAGTCTAATTGTGAGTTTGATTGCATCTACTGTTGTTCTGATCGCAAAACCTCAGCACATAGAGGCGAATAGGGAACTAAGCTATTGTACAGAGTTGAAGGAAGCAAGAGAAGCTGTGTAGCATGAAATGGAAGTGCCATCTCACAGGATATATATTACTAAAAGTTGCTGAGCAATTTAACAGCTACATGTTATATATATATTGACATCATCAAAAAATGCAATTAGAGGAGCATCTCTTCCACCAGTAGAAATATATCATTTCTGAAATCAGCAGCCTGCTACCAGGAAACTCAGACTGAAAGTCTTGTTGTCAGGGAAGATGCATTTAAGACAATAAACTCTCCATTAGTTGCAATACAGGCAGAATGTAACTAACCCAAGATTCTCAAAAGAGCTGGCAAAAAAAATTTATGGTACAATATGCTTTGAAGATATTTCTAAAGATCACGTTCATTCATGGATTTGTCATATATCATATTGCAAAACAAAGCAGAAATTGATCCTCTATGGAAATTATATTGCTTCTATTACAATAGTAGCTGAGACATAAAATTTGTAATGCATTCATTCCCCAATAGCATTACAACTACTGTTTTCACCTTATAAATGTGAAGCAGGATACCAATTAAGTAAGGAATTTGTCCTAGACACTCCAACAAATCTACAGAATAGCAAGTGGTGCTATCCAGGCAGTCAAGCAGCAATGTAGCACTATAGTTACTAGGTAGATGCCAGCCTCAAACCCCTGCTTGATTGTCAGTGAACCAGCAGGATGTGGGGGCACAGGGCATTATTATATTAATTACAGAACTATTCTATTTCTCAGTCTTGAAGGAAGAAGACCTACCCAGACACTGTAGAGGCACCATCAACATGTATAGGGTGGGCAAGAGGCATGCCCTGAAGACATATGACTATAAAACTGTCTTTTCTTGAGAGAAATTAACAAGATTGCAAAATGACATCAAAATCAACTTTCAAGGTGACTTGGTTTGACTTTACTATCAATTATAACATCCAAGTAGGAATTCTCAGTCTCACAGCAGCACTACATTTGTCACCCTCTCCTCTCTTAAATACGTTTTATGTTTAAGGATACAGAACTTTGTCTTATTTGTTAGAGTTTTTCTACATGACAACCCACCTCTTCCTCTTAAAGTCATTAAAGCTAAAGACCATGGAGTCATTTCAAGCTTTGATTACATGTTGGTTGGCTATGGTTTTATTTAGCTTCAAACTGTAGATGAATGTGCAAAACATTTGAGATGTTTCTAAAACAAATGGATATCAATAGAAATAAATACAGGTCAAGGGCTGGCAGATCAGTTGACATAAATAATAACTCCAGTGATGGAACTATGCCAATTTACCCCTGCTAGACAATTGTTCTGAGGACCCAGGAAATAAACTTGCACTCAGTGAAAATGTTTATTATGCCAGCAAATTCTTCTCTTATGAAGCTGTAGCTTAGCTTCAGAAGCTCTAAATGTTTATGGTGCCAATAAAGGTATTTGCATAAATTTACATTAAAAAAGAAAAGAAAAAAAAAGAGAGAAAAAAAAAAAAGAGAGAAATAAAAAGAAAGAAAAAAGAAACTTTAATCTAGGATCTTTCTGATAGATGCCTCTGCTAAGGACTTTCTTAACCTCTACTTGAATGTTTTTGATGTGCTGACAGTCAACCCAACTAGTTTGCTGTCAAAATTTTCTGACCCACTACACAGGATAATTCAGTGTAACTGAGATATGTAGATCTGAGTATGGAATTACCATTGCTTCTCAGGGGTTTGAGGTCTATTTGTTAACAGGAAATGAAAACTAGAGCATCTCAGTAGTCACTAAAGTGTACATTGATGTTTACTTGGGAACTACTTGGCAAAAAATAATAATTTTTTTTTTAAAAAAAGTACAGTGAACTGTATTTCACTGTTTAGAATCCAAATATTTACCAGATGGGTCACACAGAATCTTGCAGGTAACTAGGTTCAGAACTCTTTTTTTTTTTCTCTCTCTTTTTTTTTCTGAGGTACTTCAACAAAGGTCAGAAATAAAGCTGATTACATTGAGGTCCTCCTTCTTACTTATCCTATTGCGAGGACTTAAAACCCAGGAAAATGCATGTAACAAAAAAAAAACAGGATTGGGTGGAAGTGAAAAGCAGAATTCGGTCATGTAGACAGAGGTTAGGAAAAAATCTGGAACTGGGTGATAAGAATGCCATATGAATATCCCCTTACTTGATATCACAGGTATCAAGCACTAACTAGAGTCATGTGGTTTAGAGATATTAAAGGAATATGGTTAAGGTAAAAATCTCTGCTGGTAATGTGGATTTATCAGTCCAACAGCATTTTTCCTCAATAATTTAATTGCCCCTGTCTTGCAAGGATTCAGTATCGTGATGAGAACTGAAAGCAGTCTTATATCAGGAGCAGAACACAGAATAGGCTAATAGGAAGCATAAAACTATAGGTCTGCCAAAAGTAATGACCTGAGCTTCTGGATTTTAAGAGAGCTCAAATTTCCCTGAGACAGTCTTCACTGTCCTCATGTTAGTGAAAAACTACAAAAGATTCAGCAAATCATACAGGTATAGCATTCAGAGCCCTATCATGCAGAAAGATCATTTCTACAAAATATATTATTACTCATAAATGCCATTGGACTTTTTAAATATTGAAGGAAGATTCATACTTCCAGCTGTAAACAAAGGGAACTCAATTAGTCTCCCAACACAAAAACACAAGGAGATGCAAACACAACTCAGTGGCTCCTGCCAGACACCCAGGTAACAAATCATAGAACTGGATGCATCTTGAACCATTATTGCTGGCATAAAAGCCGTGGAGCTCCTGAGAGATAGCCAGTCAACCCAGACAGACTCATTACAGCAAGCAGCATTAAATTAAATAGTGGTATGAAGAGTCACACAGTATCTCACACTCTAATACATTGATAAGCTGATTACTTAAGCAAAATACTGCAGAGGGCTGTGTGTGCTAGTGTGCATGCATTTAAAGTACTACACATGCACAGGTCACTCAGATACTACATTGAATTCAATAAATTAAATATGAATCATTGGGCACATTAAATGAATTGCAATTCATAATCATCTAAGTAGCAACAAGGCATTCATTTAAACTGACCCAGATAGATTGTATAAAGAGTTATTAAATATAATAGGAATACAAATTGCAAGTTAGAAACCCTGGAATTCTTTTCTGGTTGAAGGAATTTTTATAAGAAGTCAATAACTGAAACTATGCATATGGCTGATATTTTGGGACCTTCTTTACGTGACACCGGATTATTGAGGTAGTTTTTATGCAAACAAGATAATGTGTGACTTGACAAAATGCACCTGTATGACTGTCCACTCTGAAATCTTGTGCCTTGCCTGGAATAATGAGGTGGTAGAATGCAGAACAGTATTAATGATGAGTACACAAAACACTCAGTCAAGTCAGGTATCTCCAGAATTTCAAATCAGGCATATTTGGCATAACTAAGTGAAGAGGAAAAGGTTTATTTGAACTTATTCTGTTACTTAGATTTGCTTTATCTTCTTATTCAGAATGATTTCATGGTCCAGAGAGAAAAGCATTATTCCTTTAGTCAAACGAGTTAGGGTGGAATTCATCCAACTAAATGCAGAGGTCTGCTCTTTATCTGAGTCATCCCAGTTTCATGTATAATCAGTAGAAATCTAGTCACTATAGACGATGAAGACTAAGACAATTTCTCTAACTCTAAAATAGACACTTTAAATACATGAGATGGATTGAAACCTAAAAAGGTCTGTTTCTCTACAGTGACTATAAAGGGAAGTTAAGAAATAGCTGTCTATGTTACATATGTCTAGGGAAGATGAGGTGAATCCTATTCCTAGAATCTGCTCTCGTCCTTCCTGTTAACCTGCTGGCTCTGGAAGTCTAAATGTTTGGGGTTTTTTTGTTTTTTGTTTTTTTTTTTTTTAAATCAAGAATGATATTCTAGACTTCTTTACTCTATTGATGAAATCTATTAGGCAATATCTGTAACTTCCAGACACTCATACTTACTCCTGGTGACTCATACCTTTCCCCTTTCTGTGCCTATGTTTTGTCTCCCGTTCTGTTTTGTCTATTTACTGTGTAGTCTTTCAACAAGAACTGTCACTTTTGGATACAGGATGTGTGTTCCTCTTGGCATAACATCATACATGCACTTAATAATTCATTTTAACTGTCACTAGTATCATCTGAGGTTAGAAAATTCTTTTTACCAGCTAATATGAACAGGCCATGGGATTAAAAAATATATATATATATTATTCACAGTGGTATAAAAGAAAAATTCACTACCTCAAAAGTGTATCCCTGCCTGTACTAGGGAAGTGACAGCTAATATTAATTTCATGGGCAGGTTACTTAAGGACGACAGGAAAAGGAATACTATAAAAACCCTGCCTAGACTTGCTCTTAGAAAAGCATATGCTGAAGTGGATTGCTAGATTTATTTAAAAAAAGAAAAACAAAAAAAAAACAACACAGAGAAGAAAAGCAGAGGTTATTTTAGACTGAATTATAATCTTTTTTGATAGAAGCTTAATCTGGTCACTAATTACTATTTGGTCACAAGTAATACTGTATGAAAATCTGAAAATTCAAGAGCCAGTATACCACTCTAGGGTGCAACTGATGGTCTCCTGACCTTCAACACTTCCAGGGAGGGAGCATCCACAACTTCATGGGCAACCTGTGACAGTGTCTCATCACCCTAACAGTGAAGAATTTCTTCCGTGTATCTAGTCTAAGTCTATCCTCTTTTTGTTTGAAAGCATCACCCCTTGTCCTATCATGACGGGCCCTGATAAAAAGTCTCTCTCCATCCTTTGTATAAGCCCCCTTGAAGTAATGAAAGGCTGCAATGATGCCTCCCCAGAGCATTCTCTTAATACTATAGATGATTATAAGGAAAAGTTATTCAGAAAGGTATTCAGAAAGGTTACCAATAGCAAGTATCATGGCAGAAGAAATGTGGCAGTAACTGTAATGTTGCACATTTAAGGCAAGAATAACTTTGACTATTTTAATGCACCATAAGTTATGATTTAACAGAAGGCAGCCAAGGTAATAAGCTACGTGTCAGCGCATGACCTCAGTCAAGTTCAATGTCCATGCAAGCAAATGAAGCAATATTACTCAATAAAAAATGAAATAAAGATTATTATAATGTCATTATAGTATGTCACTCTTTCATCAAAGTAGCCACAATTTCACCAGCTGAATTAATTCTATAACCCCAGCACTAATGCACACAGAATAAATACTTTTTGCATCACGGATGCATAGCACAGCTTAGCAAACAGCTTGGTTACCAAATAACATCACATTTAAGTCAATGCTAAAACTTTTATTACCCAAAGTAAATTACTGCAGGTCTCCAAAATAGCCTATACTTTAGTCACCCTTCATGGCAGGATATTATTCTGAGCTAAATTCTATGTTTCTGTGGAATTAGATTGGACTTACCCAAGCTGGAGTTTATAGCTATCTTGGGTGTCTTTTTATTACAATATAGTCATCCTGAGTGGTACAGCTTACAGATTCAGACATTTAAATTTAGATGTTTACATGCAAGCAGAGCCCCCATTACAATCAATAGGGATCTAATCAGATAAATTTAGTGAAACCTAGAGATCTATTCAGTCAACCCTGAAATAGACAGTTACTTTTGATAATTATTTTAGTCTATCCATAGAATTTTCCTCAGCGTAATATGAGTGCAGTATTGCCTGTGCAATGCCATCTCAGGACTCTGTGATCCCAAATTTAATTCCAGTACTATCACTCTGTTATCTAGGCTTGGAAATTTCAGTCTTAATGAATTGAAATACTACTCTCTTTATTCCCTTGTTTAGATTGCCATACACTAGAAACAACCACCTACACAAAGGTTATTCATTTTCTTCTGAACTTGAAACCTCAAACCTGAAACTATGTGCAGCATATGGAAAGACAAACAAAAAGTGGGGAAACATAACACTCTTACCTGACTAAAGGTTAGTTTCCTCTAAGTATGACATAATTTCCTGATGAAACACTGTAACAGGTTGGTGAGACAACAGAACATCTTGCCCAGAGAGGTTGTAGACACCCATCCCTGGAAGTGTTCAAGGAGGGATAGGATAGAACTTTAAGAGACCTGGTTTAGTAATAGTTGTTTCTGCCCATGCAGGGGGGATGGAACTACATGATCTTTGAGGTTCCTTCTAACTGAAACCATTCTATGATTCCATGACTATGTTTGGTGCATAAAACAAAGCCTGACATTCAAGATAGGCCTTTACTCTCCTGGCTGTAGAAAACACTGTAAATTCCTTCACAACAGACCAGATTGCCCAGGAGTTACTTTCAGGTTGCCAGACTGGTCACAACAAACAGTAATACAGCTGCATGTATTTGGTTGACTAATTTCTTCTCGTACAGAAGGAAATTAAGAGACGGAAGAACAGTAAAACAGAATTAGAAGTTAAAATCATAGCAAAGTAAGTGGAGCCGTAATCAGAAATAGAGATTTCAGAACTTGCTAAGGACCCATAAATTGGCCCCTTCACATATTTTCTTTTGGCCCAGGAAAATGATGTAGAGGTAACAGAAGTCATGGTCACCATCATAATGTTATTGAGGTGTCCTGCCATATGAGCGACATGTAGATCCTGGAAACTAAGTTAGATCTACCAAAATCAACCACCAGTGTGCATATATGCACACTGCCTTCTGTGTTCAACATGACTAGATATTGTTCTAATGATGCTTTACCATCCTCTGGAATCATAAGACTTTCCAATAAATAGTTTCTTCTACAAGAAACTTCTAACTCTACCTTCTCTGACACCTCTCCAGCTGTCAGTACAGCAGCACACAGACAACATACCATGGGTAAATTCTCTGTACAAACCTGTCTCTGGAAGACTGTGGAGACTGTAGATCTGTAGCATCATCTATTGCACAACACAAACTTTCAGTAGTTGGCAAGGCTATATCAAGTTCAGATTAAAAAGTTACCTGGTAGCTTTAAACAGTTTCTGTAATGTGGCTATGGTGTGTGATTCTTTTGATCTGCTTACTAATTTTAAACAACTGACAGCATCAACTGTATATTAAAATGAAACTGGTGACATAGAACTTTGTAGACACTGATAGATGAATTAACTTCTTTATTAATTAAGTTCTTAATTTTATCTGTCTGGAAAGTTTGCAGTTACTATTTGGTAGTCAGGGAGATTATGCAGTGATAAAAGCTCGAGTCATAATAGTCATTAAAACATTTTAATTGTCATTATAACTTGAGTCTGGAGAAAAGATTCTATTAACCTATAGCAAGAGTTTTAAAATTTATCCCAAAAAGAGGTATAAATATTTTTTTTTTTGTTTGTTTGAATGCCATGCAAATCACATATGACATTTGAGAAAGAATAATTAGCTATTTGTTATTAAAATTTATTATTCTCTAATATTGCATATATATGATACATTTTTTAATTATCTGCATTTTTCATATATATGTATAACTATAATTTCTTGGTGACAATTTATTACAGATAGTACATTTCAAGGAATTACAGTATAGTTGCAGTTGGTAGGATCCTCTCATTAGTGTGTAGTACAATTCTCCTACTCATCAGAGGGTCAGCCAGAGCAGATTGCTCAGGACTGTGACCAGACAGCTTGTGAATATCTCCATGGATGGAGATTCCACGACCTCCCTGGGTAACCTATCTATGCCAGTGCTTAGTCACCCTTGCAGTAAAAAAGTGTTTCCTGAGGTTCAGGGAAACATTCTGTGGTTCTGTTGGTGTCCATTACCTCTGGTCCTGTCACTGGGCCCGGCTCCATCTTCTTTACATCCTCCCTTCAGGTATTTATGTCCATTGATAAGAACTTCCTGAGCCCTTTTTACTGAATGAAATCCTACTTCATATTAGCATCTAAAAGTTAAACTTCCAGTCTAAGTAAGCCATATAGCCTCTGAGTACTTAGGCCTACTTTTTCTTATTAATATAGTTCCTCAGCAGGGCAAAAAATAAAAACTAAAACGCTGAAATGAGAAACTAAACTAGAAATAGTGGTTGACCGCTTTATTCAAGCTTGCAGCATTGAAAATGGTAGATACCTGCCAATATTAATTTTGGAAGAAAATAATTTCTTTCCTATGTATAATGAGTCCAGTTTAAAAGAAAAACAATTTTGATAGCAAGTTTGAAGGCTACTGGAAGAAACAGACTAAATTCTGTTTTCAACAGGCATGGGAAAACAACCCTTACTTCATCAGAATTTCTTTCTACAAATTACAAGAAAATTAGTTAGAGAAGTGACAAGTTATCAAGTGATTATAAGTTAGCAGGTGATTTGACTTACCCAGCTAAGTTAAATGCACATATTTCTGATTGCATTGGAAGCAGCATATTGTGCATATGAGTGCCTGCCAATGATTCCACAGGCAGAAGGATCAAGTCCTAATTTGCTTCCAAGGGCTGCCAACAGGATGACAATCTAGCCTTGTGTTTTATCACTGACTAGAAGATTAGCCTGCCACTAGAGAAATGTATTTGACTAGCAATGAACAAATCATTTACAATGCATTTTTAAGCCATATTTATATATAAGTTATATATTTGATCTCCCTGATTCATTCCTCCAGTTTCTCCTTGTTAGAAATCATGGCAGCATTTTGCCTCCATCAGAGAGAGCAGGTGAACAGCTTTAGCCATTCTATGCACCTGCATTAATGCTAAATCAGCTCTCATGAATCGTGCATGAGATCCAATATGTTACAGTCATTAACTCTGGCACAAAGCAAAAAAAGCTTCTTGAGACAAGACTTTACCATGTCAGGCCAGAAATAGAAACTACAGAAGGTAGTGAATCAGACCCTAAAGATTTTTTCTGTTTACTTGTACCAAAGAAGGAACATGTTTAAATTAGAAAACATCGATTGCAGGAGAAAGGAAGAAAGGATGAAAACGTGACATATAAGCATTACCTCTGATTAATTTAATATACCATTTGTTCGCTTGTCCATGATCCTGAACAGTAGCTCAAGTTTAGAGTACCTTTATATCCATTACAGGAAGAATAAGCCTCATAACCTATATTCATTTCCTTAGTCTACTAAATGTGTTTTCTTCCTGAAAAAAAAAATTAATGTTGGTGTTAAATGCAAGAGACCATTGGTTCAGCTGCTGTTCTAGTTTCCTCTTCAGCGCCATAAACAGTGAAGTGCTTCCCTCTAGTGTCCATACACATCGTATGCATGGAACCTTCAAAAACTGTGCATCTGAAATTCAGCGGTGGTTACATACTTATTTTACTCAATATCTCAGACTGAGATTCCGGATGAAGATAAAGTAGAATCAGTTCCATGAATTAAATTCTTTACCCACCAAACTGTAATGTTACATTTTTCCTTTGTCTCACATCTCAATTATTAAGTAAAAATGTAACCACTATTCACCACTTCTCTTTGGGTTTTAATCATTTTGCTTCTTTTATTTTTTTTTCACTACATTTTACTTTGGTGATCCCAGCCAGACAAGTGACTTCTTCTCCCTTAATCCTTTTAGACTAAGTTTTCAGAGATTGTTTAGTTGCAGTTATACATAAAATTAACATCATAGATGATGCCCCCATTTAGCACAGTCAGGTGGTCACATTAATAAATAGCCCTACTAACCAAAGGAGTGGATTGATTTTCTTTTCTCCTGATTGACTTCTGTCCCAGGCAAATCTGCATTATACAGTTTCAGAAAACAATCAAACAAACAAAAACAACCAAAACCCAACCAAACAAAGGCATTTTTTTTTCAGTTTATTGAAATGACCCAGAATGATTAATTTTGAGTCAGTTACATAACAAAATAATCTGCTCCATGTTGACACTTTTAATCTGAATTTTAGTTGGATGTTCCATGTGCCCCATGCATTTCTTCAGTATCATGCACCTCAGAATGATATCTGTGTGCATTACGTCAGCTCTCATACTCCAGAAAGACTGGCCAACAGAGCCAGTCTGGAAGCAGTTCATAGCAGCTCAAAGGCAGTTTGCTGACAGAACAATGCAATTGATTCATGCATTTTGCAACCCTTTTCTCAAATCAATGCATAATTAAATGCATTGGCTCAGTCCAACAAGATGAAAAATATTCTGAATCAGATCAACAAAGTCAAAGCAAATTATTATATTAACACTTTCCCTTTAGAAAATAAAAACTATCTGGAAATTAGTACTATTTATTTTTTAACAGAAAAATTTAACTGTGTATAATTATAATTTTCTGTTGTAAAATTTGCTGTGACAAAATACACTTCTGCACTCAGTAGCCATACATATTATCACTCTTTGTATGCTACTGACTATTTGGTCTCCCAGGAGTTTTCAGCCAGCATACTGAGACTCTAGATCATAGTGCTCCTTGATACCAATACACAAGCCTACAGACACCAACTTTTTGATGAATGTGAGCATGTGAGGATCTGTGTATGAGAAAGAGAGACAGAGAGAGCAAGAATGTCTTTGAAGATCTGACTTGCCTTTAGGTAACATATTTCTGTCTTATTGGCCTTTCCTGTTTCTTTGTGTACTAGTCTGGGAATTTTATGAAGGCAGTATTTTCTAGTACTTGCTGAAATAGCGAAGTTTCAGAGCTTCATAAAACACAAATGCCATTGCAACTGAAAAATTGTAAAAACGAGTATAAGGGGCAAGGAGTTTCAAGTCCCAATTCAAGTACCTAAGATTTATCTGTTTAAGGGTATGATGATGTAAGGAATGGAGGGAAAAAGGAGAAAAGAGAGTTTACAACTTCAGGAAAGATTTCGCTTCTTAATGATTCAACAGAGTTTTAGAAACACCACTGCAGCCAGAAGAGGATTCAGAACAGAATTTTTGAGGGATTAAATTCAATTACCTTTATAAAAATAATTTCTCTATGTACAGCACACTGCCAATTGTGGTAGATATAGAGCTATAAAAAATAAAAATTAAAAAAAAATAAAAACAACAACAAAAAAAAACCTGCTCTTCTTTTCCTATGGTGTTTGTTTTTGAGGTTTTGGGGTTGCTTTTGTGTTTTGTTTTGTTTGGGAGTTTGGCTTTTGTTTTTTGTATTTTTGTTTGTTCGTTTGTTTGTTTTTGAAACATAACTTGTTTCTTCCTCACTTCAGATAATGAGGTTTATGTGATTGTACCATGTGCTAGTCCATTTGTCTATGTGGCAGTCCTCTGATAATAATTTCAAGCTAATTGCAAACACATTGGGTGGGGAGGAGAGGCCTAAAAGATATTAAAAGTTTGCAAGCATTATAAAAAATCAGTTGCTTGGAAAGGAAGAGAGACAATTTGAATATCCCTGTAGAAGAAAATACTTGTATGCATAAAATCATGAGCTAAAAATTTATCAGCAAACAATCCACATGTGCAACCCAGAGCTACAGACAGCATGTATGCCAGACATATAGACAGTAGCTGTAGGATATGTGGGCAACTAGAGGTACAGCAGAAGCAGGAGTTGATACATAACATGGCCAAGAAGGTGTCATGGAACTCTCATGAAAAAACTCAAAGTATAAGAAAGAAAATGCAAAAATCAGTAAAAGAACATGTTTCCTTACATGTGCTGCTCATGGAACAACTCATTAGCAATCTGCTAATATCAGAGCAAGGCTCAATTCAGCTCAATTCAGCTTCTATTGTCATCCATACTGTTTTCTTAACTGAACCAAGTGGGTTTTTTCCATAGTCTTGAGGGAAAAAAAAAATAGGACTGTACCTTACCAAGTGTCAGCAAGTCCATTATTCAATAATAGATTCAACCGTCATTACTTGTATTATCCTTCATATGCTGCTGTGAAATATCCTTCCCCTTAGCAGTGCCTGTGCAATCTGGGGCACAAGAAGCACAGTTTCCCTGAAAGTGAAAAGAATGTAAGGAGGGAGATCTGTGGGATTTACTCTTATTGTGGGATGTAGAACCTGAGTTCAGTTTCCACATGACTTTGGAGAAGTCAAAAGTCTCTATATATCTACTTCCTTTAGAATGGCAGCTAGTTACACTCCTGCCAGCATCTGTGAGGAGCCATGATTAAGATACCCATCCCTAAAATTAGAATTCTAGCATTTCTCTCTATCATAGGAATGTTTTTTTAAAGTATGTGGATGATGATGAAGCAATCAGATACTGCCCTAATCAGTACCTTAAATTATATTTAGGATGACTGATGTAGCCACTTCAAAGGCAAGAAACAAAGAGCTGTGAAATAAGTTGTCTGTAAGAAAAATATATTTTAAAGGTACTGTTGGGTCTTCTCAAGCAGGAACTAGTCTGAATTTCAGTTTCACACTATATATGCTTTCAAAGGAACCCTTCAGAGCACAGTTTCCTGTTGATAGATGCCTGATTTGCTATGTCCCCTCCTCGTTGCACTAGCTCAAGTAACTGAACTCCCAAGAGGTACCAGCATTTACACGAAGCACCAGCTTTCTTCTGTGCCCTTCTGGTTTCTACACCTCCAGAGGCTGGGTCACAGCTGAACACACATTGAATGCCTGGAGAGGGTAGGAGGGCTGGGTAGTCACCTGGCAGGCTAAGGAGGACATAATCTTTTGTACCTCATATACAGTCTGTTTCTCACTGGGTATTACTCTCTTGTGAGGTTTCTGAATTTCTAACCTTCAAGTTGAAATTCAAAACCTAGTAAGGGAAGGTCCTTGCCCAGCAGCCCCATGAATATACTTTGTCATTTCTAGTAGAAGGTTACAGGGCTGGAAGTGGCTTTTCAAGGTCCCCGGACTGAAGCTTAGCAGACTTTGTTTGAACTTGGCCTGCCTGGAATTTTGTTTCATTTTGTCTTCTCCTTGAACAGGTTGCTACTCTTAATTAGCTTTATTTTTACATATCTTTTGATGGTATAACCATAGCTTTTCTATAGATAGAATAATAAGTAATTTATCTGTGTGGAGTGAAATATTTACCACTCCAGCATAATAATGTAATAGCAGAGCAGCACAGGGGTGGTATGAGACCAGTGGTGAACACAGGATGCAATGTAGAGGAGTACAGGCATGGGGGTGGTAAGAAAGAGGCCACAGGATAGTGCTGGAGACCTCAGGGATGTAGTCAGTTCATCGGTGGTCAGTTAAAGACCTATTGATCCAGGACCTATAACAGCAGTGGATAGGAGTGCACCTCAGGTATACTATTACTACTGAGACCTATGTGAAGTAACATTATTTTCTTATTTTCTTCCCTTTTTTTTCTGCATTAGTTAGATAAAGCTGTTGTTTTGATTATTCTGTTGAGATTTCAATTATACCAACAATAAATTCTTGACTTTATTTATAAGGTGTGTTTCTTTTTGCATAACAAGATTTTTAGTTTAGCAGTGACAGACAAATAAAGACAATGATGATCCAATTGCATCAACAGAGAGGAATTCATTCTTTATTTATTTTAATTTTTTTTTGGTCTTGATACAACTCTCTACTACTTAGGTCTTTTGTCAAAAAGTAAAAAGAGCTAAGCCTTCCTTTCACAGAATCAGTGTGGATACTTTCACATCAACAATATAAATAGCAGCACTAATTCAGCAACAGAATAAGGGGCTGGTGGATTTATTTAGAAGTGAATTAAGGGAGGTTTACTTCAGAATCTAAGAGAACCTTTCTAAACAAATGAATAGTTGAGATTGGATTAGATTAGATGTGAAGGCTGCAGAAAAGTTTTGTAATTCGAGCTTTTTAATTACAAGATAACTGGGCTAATATAAATTAATAGTTCAAATGGATTCAAGACTGCATTGGGGCAGCAAGATGAAAGAGACAGCCTCTTCAGTCCTCTTCCTGCTCTCCTTCCTCAGCTAATTCTACACATAATGCATTAACAATTATTTCTTAGTTCACACTTTCCCTTGTTGTTCTGTCTTGGACAAAGGCTAAAAGGTTTTTCCTTTTGTGGCATAGAATGCAAAGGAACATGCAAAACTACAGTGCCAGATAGAGAAACTATGTCACTGAGTGAAAAGCAGCAGCTAAGCTTCTCCTAAATCAACCATATATCCCTGGATGTATAATTCCTTCATTTCAGTTCACAGAACCTGATGTACTGCAGATTTTGTATTATTTCCTTGAGACTGAGCATCCCACTTGAAACAAAGACACAGAAAGAATTGTCAGGGAGTTCTTCTGCAGTGCATGCATGGCTGAAATGCACAATGTAGGATTATCTGGATTGTAAGGGTATCTGGTTCAGAAAGGTTTTTAGTCTATTCAGCATAAGGGACAAATCCATGGAACTGAACAAGTTGTAAGTAGAAGACAGAGGTACATAAACCCTAATCAGCAGCAAATAACTGAAACAATATTGAAGACCAGAACTCTCACTGCCTGGTGGGTCATTCAGGATCCATTTGTTCAGCCACTGAAAGGGTCAGTTAGCACTTTGTAACTGATATGAAGGCAAACAACATAATCAGGTGTGTCATGGAAAAGACCAAATTTAAGGAATATTGAGGAGGCTTGTGTGACTGCATGAGACTTATGGGGCATTTTGAAGGGCAGATGTTACTGTGGGATGCTTAGGGAGAAGGATAAAGTTAGGGGCAGCAAACAAGGGGAACTGGGGAGGAGCAGACATGGAAGATTGAAGAGGAGGAGGGACTAGAGGAGCAGGTCACAAGTAAGCAGGCCAGTACTGTTCTGTGGCCAATTCTTGTACCTAGCCTCTCCATTAAATGCTATTTCTACCTATTTTCTGTGCAAGCATGCTCCATTGTGCATGTGTGGGCATATGCCCACGCTCTGCTACTGAACCTCAGGCTGAATTCCCTAGAAAATAGACAGCATCTGGACAGGCCCAGGGACTGAGCAGTTGACAGCATGAATGGAAGAATTCCAGTGATGGAGCTAATATATTTAAGGTTTAATTGTACTAATGAAATAGTGAAAAACAACTGCAAAATGTCTGATCATTCTACAGGCCTCACATTGGTGTTTTCCTGCCTGAACATAAGCACCATGGTAGTCAAAATGCAGTATGCAAAGAAGCTCATAGACAGTTACTTAAATTACACATAAATCAATAGAAAGATGTTATAAACTTCAAGTTTAAGGCAATATCTTTGGTGTCTCCACAGACTCTACTTTGATCTCATTAAAAAAGGTTTGAAATAGTATAAGAAAATACTTAAAATATGCTCAATAAAGCTATAGGAATATGTTGTTTCCTAGTCAACTTGACTCATCTGCACTGCTAAAACCAAATGTTGAGTCTATCACAGCTGAAACAGGTGTGACCAATATACATTCCTAGGGTCTTCTTTAAAATCTGACACTTTAAAAGTAGGTTGTAGATCTTAAGCCTGCATCTGACCAGTGAGTAGGAAAAAGAGTAGTTTTAATGCTTTATTTATAGGACTGACAGATTTTCTTTGAGAATTTTTTTAATGCTGTAAATTATATTTCTCTTGTACATCACCTTTGTTTTCTGTTCTTTTCAATTTGCCCCAAGACAAGGAAAACCGCTAAACAATTTTTTTACAAGTTACATGCTATTTTGAAGTCCACTACACTACACTTCATTTTTTATGCAGGCTGAAAAGCCAATAATGTATGTGAGAACAAAATACTCATAAAGGAACAGAAGACTCGTGCTAACACAAAACACGCATTACAAGGTATGAGGGGTCCCTCTGCTGGAATTTTATATTATTCCAACCCTGAGCTAAAGTGCACGTAACAGTTTACACTGTGGAGTTCAAACTATTTCTGAAGCATAGAGCAAAGTAATACTTCTGCAGTCTGATTACAGTCAGATTGTTGCAATGTACATCAGTGTGGAAGACAAAAAATGTATCACAGCCATTCCTGAGGAAACTGTATGAGGCACTTTCATGTGCATTTAAGCTGCTTTAGATGCCTATACATTTCAACTTCAGGAACAGTTACACAAGTTGCATAACAAGTAGAGTTATCATAACTAAAGCACAGTTATGTGAGAACGTGCAATCTTCAGAAAAATATAAAATCAATCAGAGTAAGGTAACTGTCGCAAGCTGGTACTGGGGGGCTTTGGGTAAAGCTACTCTGTGTCAAAATTATTTTCTGAGCAGAATTGTAAAAGATTCTTCTGGCGTAGTGCTACACAGCTGAGTTAAAATAGAGAGACAGCCTGCCCATTGTGAGAAACGTTTGTCGTGCCAATTAACAGGCCTACACAGATCCTTCAACGAAGCACAGTTTATTTACATTCTTGCAAGAATGGGTGACCTAAACAAGTAGGCACACCCATAGTAAGGTGAATAACGGTTTATATTCCCTATTCCCGACACAAATTTCCCTCCCCTGTTTCCCCACTGGCTGGGTACTCCAGGGTTCACAGCCTATCAGACGCTTCAAATTATCCTATAAGTTTCCCACCCCTGTTTACACATTCCATTCTAGCAGTTTACTTTTTACCTTTTAAGGTAAAATTTTGACCTTTCTTGCCCCCTGGGCTGTCTTCCCAATTAACAAATCTACTGATGTCATCCTGCCCTGAGAGCAAGATAGAAGTGACTTTGTTCGGTCTTATCTTGGGCCATAAATCCTTCTCCACGTTTAGATCCCCAGGTGGAACCCAATTCACTCCCTCAGTTTCTTGGGCCATAAACCACTCTTGGTGTCCTTAGAATATACAGATATCTCACTTATCTCAAACAAACTATATATTTCTAACACTAGGATATAAACCAAACCTGACACTATGTTTCTAACACTAGAATGCAAAAACAACACTACATTTCATTTCTAACACCCATGATACTAGAAAACAGAGAAATTCTGCTGGGAATTGTATTCATGACTGGGAGTGTCTCCTCCCACTTGGTGGGTTTCAAGAGAGGTCAATCCTTTCTATACTCCAAAAGCTTGTGGTGAAAAAACAAGCCATAGCAAATAGCCCAGAGGAACCACAACAAATGCTTTATTAAGACTTCACTGTTTGTTAATGGTGGAAAATTGTTAAGTCCTTGACTCACAATGACTACTCCTGTACCCAGAGAATGGATCAAACTAGGGAAAAGCTAGGATTTTGTAACTTGTGGAAGAAAAGGAGAAAAGATAAAGGAAAGATGGAAGGATAGATAAGAAGATAGGACAGATATATCACCACCCTTCTTTCAAGTGAGGTTTTTTCAGCTTGTTGTCCAGTATGATGCCTGGGGGAGGCATCATACAATTGAGCTTCTGCACTTGTGCAGTTCATCATTCTGGAAGATTCTGGAGTCTGCAGCTGTGCAGTCATTCTAGAGAGCTCTGGAATGGGGCTGAGGAGGGGATTCTTCCAAAGTGAGCCCTGGTGGTCCATACGTGTGCAGAGCAACTGCTGAAAATTTACTTAGACAAGCCTAGGAGGAGGGTAGCCTGCCATCCCACCTGCACTGGTCATGCTTGCTTAACACAGGACTCCATCCTGAGTTGTCTGAGAGACAAGGGATGTTCGCTGTCTCTGACAGGAGGGAAGAAGGCATAATAGAAAGCATAAACAAAAGCAGTCAAGTAAATAAGAACATTTATTTCAAAAGAAAAAGAATTTATGGAATTAGCCAAACTATGTATTTTCTAGTTACTGCCAAAGGTCAGGAACATTTCTAGTTTCTAGTAAAGGTTCAGGAACACATCTGAAATCTTCCAGATAAAATAATAATTCCTGAAGTGCTTCTCTACAAAAACTTCCTGATCTAGCATAGGTCATGTGTTCCTGATGAACTTTCACTGTAGTAGGAATGTAAGAATTTACCTGAATGTTTTAGCATACTAGGTTGCGGTTTTCTCTTTGTACATAAGGTTGAGTTTGTACAAACAGCTTGAGTTTATGCAGTCATGTTAGGGATAACCAGTTCTCTTTCAGAAACAATTTTTGGTTTTCTATGTACCATAACAAGCATGATGAAATACCTTAGAAGGTCTCATTTCCTGTTGAATGTTGCATGCTTATACATGAGAGGAAAACAAGAAAGAAGGGAAGGGATGAACAAAAAACCTGCTGCATGCAAATGAAAAACCCTCAAGTACTGCTTATTGTTAAAAAACAAAAACAAAACAAACACCAAAACTCCAAACAAAATGCATTAAAAAATATCCTCTCTTTTCTTTTCCCTTTTCAGTCTAGGGCAGCTAGAGAAAAGGTTTCTATTCAAGTTGGATTTTTTGTATAAAAAAAAAATTGCTTAGAAAAGTCTTCAGGTCAGTACATACTATTTCTAGGGTGTGCAATACAGGACCATTCTGAAGAACAAGAAACCCCATTACCTGAAGCATTTCACAAAATGTGAAAAGGTACATACAGCAGAAACAGTCTTCAATGTTTGCTGGGCAGTTCTTATTTGGACTATTATCATCATACTTGCTGAGGTTTACTGTGAGTTATTTCTTTCCCCACATATATATAATATGAGTTTTCAATATTAATACTGTTTTGGCTTCTGTGAATGTATTTTCAACAGATGGGGACAAGAGCACAGAAACAGGAAGGGAAATGGTGTTGCCTCATCCCAGCACAGATTCACTTCTTGTTCCAACATGGTTAGGGCACGCAATAAGAGATAATAGCAAATAATTGCTCTGAGCTGTCTGAACACAGCCCAAGAGAAACAAAAGTAAAAATTCCATGGAAAATTTATCCACTTGAATTATGGAATAGTCCTTGTAAATAGTAAATATTTTGCTTGTAAATTCACTCCTGAACTCCTAGTTAATCTCAGGACCTTTAATGAACACATGGAACATTACTAAGTTTTAAATTAATTAAATATGTGAATTAGAATATCACAGCACAGTGAGATTCAAGCCCTAATTCACTAAATCCAAATATAAAAGGAAAATATTTCCTGATGGAAATAATTGGCTGGAACGCCTATTCCACCTATAGCATACTCAGATTAAGGAAAATAGCTGTTATACAAACAAAACAATACAACACAGAGTAAATAGCAGGAGCTGCAAGATGAGACAAGTATGGAGATGAATCATTGGGAATGTTTTGCTGAGCCTTTACAGTTGTATTCCCATTTATCTAGAGCACTCATATGGCAAAAAGCACAATGACCATGAGATATTTTCAGACTGGCTAGCTGCATTCAAAGTTACACACTTGAGCTCAGGTTCTTTAGCCCTCTGCTTACACTGTTGGTCTTTCAGAGACCCAGATCTTTGACTAAAAACTGTTTCTCCATGCTTTTTTAACTTTTTCAACTAATTTTAAGATCGTATCAAAGCTCTTGACATGATCTCCCTAAATATCCTAATAGTCAAATTAGTGAAAGCCAGTTTAAGCACATGGACTGTAAGGTGAGTGGAAAATTGGCTGGGCAGGTTCTAAGGGTTCCAGTCAACAACATAAAGGCCAACTGATCATAAGTTCCCTACAGTGTTCCTCAGGAATCTATACTGGAACCAGTATTTCTATCATCTTTTTTAATGACCTAAACAATGGAAGTGAATATACTCTGAGCAAGTTTGTAGATAATATCAAACTGGCAGGAAGGGACCCATACACTAGAGGGTGGAGGAATTTTAATCAGAGACATTTCAATAGACTAGATATACGAGCATATCTTCTCAAGTTCAACAAAGATAAATGGTAAGTCTTGTATTTTGGATAGAATAATCCCACTCAACTGCACATGCTGAGAGCTATTGGCTAGAAAGTAGCTTTGCAAAAAGGACCCCTCATCCTGGTGGACATGAAAATGAGTCAACACTGCAGTCCTGCAATGCAGAAGACGTACCGACCTCTATTAGCAAGAGTTGGTAAGCAGGTCCAAGGAAATTATTATTCTCTTCTAATCAGCATTGGTGAGAACCCACCAGGAGTACTCTGTCCAGTTTTGAGCTTCCCAGCACAAAACAAGATATTGCAAAAGGTCAGCAAGTCTATTAGTGTGCTGGACCACAAGATATATGAGTAGACACTGAGAGAACTGGGTTTGTAAGCCTGAAAGAAAAAAATCTAAAGGGAGATTTACAACTGCTTAAAGAGAAGGTATAGAGAAGGTAGAGTCAAGTCATATTCCTCTTAGACGTGCATAGTGATAGCACAACTGGTGATGAACACCTATTGCACTAAAGGAAATTATGACTAGTAAGAAAAAAAACATTCAAAATGAGTGTAATCAAAAACTGAAAAAGGATGTGCAGATGTTTTGTCTCTTCATACTGGAGATACTCAAAACTCAGCTGGACATACCAGTGAAACCTACCCTAAGACTGGCCCTACTTTGAGCAAGGAGTTGGACCAGATGTCCTCCAGAGGTCCTTCCTCATCTATTCTATTATATTAAGAAGATGGAGTCCTCTATAGGCAAATTTATTCAATCTGTTCTGGGATGAAGTGATTTGTTCTAAAACATTTCCCTCTACATTGCCTAGAGAAGCATCATCAAAAACTGCTTATAACTGCTGCCTTGTAGATGGTAATTATTACACAAAATAAATTTATCCTGTAGTATTCTTCATCCAGGAAATTGCTTATAAAACCCCCCTATACTACTATCTTCTTAATTATTTAATGCCCAGAACAGTCTGTGAGCAGAAAAGAGAAAACCTGGAGAAAAACAAAAGAACCCCTAAATGAGAAGCATGAAGATTAAGAAAATGAGCAGCAGTAATTCTATAAACATATACTTTGTTGTATACAAAATTAATTCTAGATTTACAAAATCACAAGCTATACTCCTTAGTCTACACGCCAGAAATTATAAATGTGTTACAGGACCACTCAAGAATGATTTCTTTAGGCATTTAAGCTTTTGAGTTGATCCATTAGGAGATAATTTTGGCTACAAATCTCTAACACTTGATAGCTGAGGATGGTCAAAGAAAATTGTGAAAATTTGAGAATAATAGAATTATTTTAATTTTAGGGGGGTTTATTTTTTTTTTTTTCACTACTAAGTAAGATACTTCAAGCAAATTTATATCATTTATGCATTAGTAAGGTTAGATCCTAGCCCAAAGCTACAATTTTAGCTGTTAAACATTTAAGCCTGAGCTACTAATTGCAGATTCCATTTATATTGGTAAACAAATAAATATTTCAATACCTCAATCCTGAGAGATTGTCTAAGTGTCAATAAATCACATTCTGGAGGTGCCTATTTACCTTTATTGGTTATTAAAGAAACCTCAGGTGACTAACTCCGAGGAAGGGCATAGTGTTTTGGGTCAGGATCACCTTTCTAAAACAAATCTCCGGATCGTAAGAAAGGACAGTGTTTTCATTTGCATCAGAGAGTCATCTTGCAGCATGTTAAATTAAAACCTTTAAGAAGAAAGCAAACTAGGTTTTGTGATTTGGAGTTTGTCTTCATTTATTGACTTGAAATATTTACATAACTTTTATTTGTAATTATTACTGCATGTACCGAGGCCTTCTATTGACATTTGGAATGTCCTCATAAATGTTATATTAATGTGAGCTTTCAGAAACCATTGCTTCCCAGAGGAATTTCACAGCAATCCCACACTGCATGACTCTACTTTGAGATAAAGTCAAACACATTTACTTTCCTTCCCTTACAGTTTGTTTTTTTTTCTCCTCTCAAAGAGTTCTTAGTTGTCCTGACTCTCACTTTGCTAAATAAATGACTGAATCAAAATAATTTTACCCACTGGCAGTCTCACTGGTTGATCACCAGGAATTAGATGGAGGCAGAACTCATGGGTGATGGATTCAATAATTAATTTCCATATTACTTTATTGTGTGTTGATATTTAAATTATTGCTTACATTTTTGTTACAGTTTGCTTCATTTTTTCAAGCTTAATTTAAGTTCTGGTGTTCCCTTCACCTTCACTGTATCATAAACTTCTATAATACAATAAAAAAAACCACCGCTTAATAAAGATGTACCGAGTTTTGTCAGGTGACATCATTTTAACCTGGCACAACATAATTTAAATAAATATTTTTTGCTACTTTTATTATCCAGTGGAAAGTGTACACAGCAGTGGTTATAGACATGGTAAGAATTTTTTTCTCTCAAATTATGCCAGCCTGTGAGAAGGCTTTGCAAAATCCTGTGCCTTAGGTAAAGTAAAACCTAAGTGACATATTTTCAACTGTTATATATCATTAATATAAAGAACAGCCATTAATTGAAAGGTCTCCCCAGATCAACAAAGTGACACCAGTCCTACATAGAATGATAGAATCATACAATGTCTTGGGTTGGAAGGGGCTTCTAAAGCCCTCTACAATAAGCAGGAACACCTCCAACTAGAACAGATTGCTCAGAGCAGGGATGGGGCCTCCACCACTTCTCTAGGGAACCTGTTCCAGTGATTCACCACTCTCTTAGTAAAGAACTTTTTCTTAATGTCCAACCTAAATCTAGCTTGAAACCATTAGCTCTTGTCCTATCATTACATGCCTTTGTGGACAGATCTTCCCCAGCTTTCTTATAGGCCCTTTTCAGATATTGGAATGTTGCTATAAGGTCCCCATGGAGTCTTCTCTACTTCAGGCTGAACAACCCCAGCTTCCTCAGCCTGTCTTCATAGGAGAGGTGCTCCGGCCTCTGATAATTTTTGTTTCATAAAATATGGCCTTTTGGAATGCATCCTTGAAAACAAATTTGAGATGATCAATAGAAATTATAAGAGTAACTTGTAACGCCTCACCTTGCCACTCAAAAGATATTCTCTGGGGTCTTGAATTCCTCACAGACCAAATCAGGCAGCTGACCTAAGGGTTACAGGGCTTTTGTCCAGGCTAAAAAGCCCAGTCCTACCTACTGAACTTAGCACATAGGAAGGAAATGGCCAGGCCTATACTGGCAAGAAAGAAAAGTAAATGTATCAGATTTATCTCAATACAGACTCATGAAGTATAGGGTAGCTGTGAAATTTGCCAAGTCTCACTGTTAAGTCATGGTCAGAGAAGTTCCATTTACTGTCAGGAAACCCCCTAATGGAATTCAGTGAATTTAAAAAATAAATAAATAAATAAAACCAATCTGGATGGAACTGGCAAGAATGCAGTGTACAAACAATTATCCATTTCATGATATGGAACTATAAAACAAAACAGAATTGAGTTGTGTATTAAAAAGCTTCTTCAAGTTATTGTAAAGTGAGGTGTCTAATTTGTGTATTTTCCAGCCACTGGTTAGAGTAAAGTGAAACCATTCAGTTTTACTCTGAACAAGGAAAATGAAAGTGAGGAATTTAATATGATGATTTTGGCGCAGTGAAAGTAAGTCCTGTAACCAACTGGAACAATTATATATTCACCATTTTAAATGTCTTCCTGAATCCTTATAACAGCAAGAGTAAAAACAAATATATCCTATTTTATGACCAATTAAATCTGCTACATTAGGCTGCTTTGAAAGATTCTGGAATTTGCAGAAAATTGTATTTGTAGTGAACTATGAAAATCATAAAGCTTTAAAAACAGCTAATAATTAAATGCAATTTCACATATCTGTTCTAAAAAACATGAACACCTAAAATTGTTCATGTTCATTGTGCTAAAAATTTAAACTCATTGAAAGTATACTTGTTATATATTCTCATAAATAAAAAGTGTCATAGTTAGAAGTTTCTAGGTTGTGTAAAGTCAGGTAGAGATTTCTAAGGCTGAACTTTACAAAATGCCTTCGTAATGATGCTGCATTTTCCCATAAGCACCAAGTGTTGTTTGTTTTTTTAAATGATGACACTCAAACTTCTGATTCTTACTGCAAGTCAAGACAGAACTCCTTAGTGCTAATGATCTAGAAGATTAAGTAGGCTACACATACCTTCTAAATGTCCATTTCTAGGAAATGAAAATAAACTGGCTTTATTTTGTACCTCCTCTTCCCATTCATTTTACACTGAATTAAGCTTTCCTAAAGTACAATGACTGCAAGGAAACAGAAACTGCAGTGTGCTTAATATATGTGACAACTTAAAAATTCTCTCCTATAATTTTGCAATCTGCAAATGATTAACAACATTAACATTTATGAAAATCTCATTAATTTAGTTCACTTTTGTTATAGAATCAATGGGTGGAGGTGGTCCAAAACCCTGTATTCACACTTTAACAACCAACTTGGTCCACTAACCACATTGTGAAAAATCTGGTTTATTATACTAATGTACTTGCCTTGCATGCATCACTCCTTAACACCTGTACAAATGCCAGTAAACCTAATTTATTTATTTTTTTTATTACAAATGGGGCTGTCACTGTCTGGATATTATGAGGCTGGACTTTGTTAAGGAGAGTTCTGACTTTAGGTCTTCTACATTCAGGTTGCTAGTTTGTAAAATATAATTCTAAGAATGGAAAACAGAAGCTGTCATTGTAACAGAAACCATTTCAGATGCATCCATCCTCTTCTGCTATATTTTTATAGACAAAACCCCTCACATTTCTGGAGATGTACTTGAGAAGTGAGGACTCTAAATTTTCACTGCAAAAAACTTTTATTTTTATATTGTATTATCCATTTCTCCTGGCTGCCCTCCATTCTTCTTTCAATCCTCAAGCTTTTCCACGCAATAAGTAATAAATGCTACAGAAACTTCAGGAATAGAAAGCAGTGAGCATTAAAAGCTATGGAAGGAAATGATACCAAAAGTGTTATGGATTAACCATTCTCAAATGAGATTCAGGCCCTACCAGAATGTTTAACTAATAGTGAGCACAGTTACTTAATTATGGGGTGATGTAGTTGCAAGAACATCTGGAAATGAATTTTATTGTCATTATCTGGCTTTCAGATCATTATTTAATCTGGTTGAGTTAAAACATTCTGAAGGATGTTTACTTTTACCCAAAGCTTATTAAAAAAAAAAAAAAAAAAAAAAAAAAGAAGAAGAAGAAACTTTAAAACCACCAAATCTGGCCTCCAGCTCTGGCAAACATTACATTATAATTTTCATCAATCTATAAAGCCTGTATGTTAATACAAAATATATTTTATCACCACTCCAATTAGAAAAGTGTTCAGAATTCAAGAGCTCCAGATGCTGGCAACTTTCACAACAACAATTAAATATTGGTATGTTTGAAACGGTCCCTCTATAGCAAAGTAACTCTCAAAACAGCTGTCCTAGATACCCTGGAAGAGCTGGCCCCAACTAAATCAGGAAGCCATCAATCCTCTGTGCTATTTCTCTAAATAGAGGAAGGTTCCTTCTGCTTTCTACAAACATGAAGGTACCTGACTTGTGATTTGAGGAATGACATCTTTAGGCCATGTCCATAAGTGTTACTCACCTAGCCCTGCCACCTAGTGATGCCACATACTCAAGAATTCCAGTATTCAAGCAATACCTTGCCCTCAAAACAAAGATCGATATACAATCCAAATTTAATTGTATTTGTCTTTCCTTCTATACCAAAACACAGCATGCTCAATCAAGGCAATACTGATGGTCAAATAAGATGCTCTCAGTGCCATATCAAAGCAAGTCGAAGAAAAGAGGGCTATCAGGACTAGTCAACATGGATTTACCAAGGGAAAATCATACTTGATCAATCTGACAGCTCTTTACGATGGCATAACTGGATGGGTAGTGGGCAATGGATGTGATCTACCTTGATTCCAGCAACGTTTTCAACACCATCTCCTACAGCATCCTCACAACCAAACTTAAGGAGCATGGACTGGATGACTGGACAGGGAGGTGGATTGGGAACTGATTGAAGGCAAGAAGTCAGAGAGTCATGGTAACTGGAGCTAAGTCTAGTTGAAGGCCCATGTCTAGTGGGGTTCTCCAGAGGTCACTACTGGGTCCAGCCCTATTCAATGTATTCATCAATGACCTGGATGAAGGGACAGAGTGTACCCTCAGCAAGTCTGCTGATGACAAAAAACTGGGAAGAGTGGCCAACACAACAGACAGCTGTGCTGCCATTCAGTGTGACCTGGACAAGCTGGAGAACTGGCTGGGGGGCAGAAATCTAATGAAATTCAACAATGGTAAGTACAGAGTACTGTATGTGGCTGCCCAGAGAAGTTGTGGAAGCTCCATCCCTGGAGGTGTCCCTGCCCACACAGGAGAGTTGGAACTCAATGACCTTTAATGTTCCTTCCAACTCTATCCATTCTATAATTCTATAATCTAGGGAAGAATAATACTATGTATTAGAGCAGGGATGGGGCCTCCACCACTTCTCTAGGGAACCTGTTCCAGTGATTCACCACTCTCTTAGTAAAGAACTTTTTCTTAATGTCCAACCTAAATCTAGCTTGAAACCATTAGCTTTTGTCCTATCATTACATGCCCTTGTGGACAGGTCTTCCCCAGCTTTCTTATAGGCCCTTTTCAGATATTGGAATGTTGCTATAAGGTCCCCATGGAGTCTTCTCTACTTCAGGCTGAACAACCCCAACTTCCTCAGCCTGTCTTCATAGGAGAGGTGCTCCGGCCTCTGATAATTTTTGTTTCATAAAATATGGCCTTTTGGAATGCATCCTTGAAAACAAATTTGAGATGATCAATAGAAATTATAAGAGTAACTTGTAACGCCTCACCTTGCCACTCAAAAGATATTCTCTGGGGTCTTGAATTCCTCACAGACCAAATCAGGCAGCTGACCTAAGGGTTACAGGGCTTTTGTGTATTAGTTCAGGCTGGGGACTGACTTGCTGGAGGGCAACTCTGGGAAAAGGACTTGGGACTCCTGGTGGACAACAGGCTGACCATAAGTCAACAATGTGCCCTCACAGCCAACAAAGCCAATGGCATCCTGTGGTCCATTAAGAAGAGTATGGGAAGCAGGCCAAGGCAGGCTATCCTACTCTGCCCTGGTGAGGCCCCATCTGGAGTACTGCATCCAACTCTGGGCTCCCCAGTTCATGAAGGACAAGGAACTACTGATGAGTCCAGCGCAGAGCCCCTAAGATGATTAGAGGACTGGACCATCTATCTTACAAGAAAAGGCTGAGAGGTGGGACTGTTTAACCTGGAGGATACGGAGAGGGGATTTCATCAGTGCTTATAAATATTAGGAGGATGGGACCAGACTCTTCTCAGGGTTGTCCAGTGACAGGAGAAGGGGCAATGGTCAAAAACTGGATCACAGGAGGTTCAACCTAAGCATAAGCAAAAATTTCTTTATTGCAAGGGTCAAAGAGCACTGGAACAGCCTGCCCAGAGAAGTTATGGAGCCTTCATCTCTGGAGACATTCAAAACCCATCTGTGCATGCTCCTGTGTAATCCTCTCTAGGTGATCCTGCTCTAGCAGGGGAGTTGGACTAGATGATCTTCAGATGTCCCTTCCAACCCCTAACATTCTGTGATTCTGCAAAATAAAATAGAATTAAGACCAAATAATCTTAACGTTGGGTTATTAAATCATCATTGGTCTATGAACACTCTTCTAAAGGTAAGAATTAAAGCATTAAAGGAAAATGCGATTGCACAAAGGTCAATGAAATTAAAATTAGAGCTGTTCAGCTTTTCCAAGTTCCATTTTAGTGCCTTAAAGATTACTTATAACCTAGATTTATACCAGGCCTAACAAGGGCTAATAATTTCTGCACTATCCACTTTCTTGAACTAGTAAATTTTTTTGAGAGCTGCAATGCTATAATTTCCTTTACATGACTCTAGTTTTAAATTCTAAGCAGTGAGGTCAGATGTTTAACTTCCAGACTTTTTTTATTACTTTTTCTGAAGAGCAGGAAGTAACCATCTTTCAGGTGTCACTTTCACTTTCTGCAGGTAGGCTTTATACTGTAAGGTGTGTCTTTTCCAAAAATCTAGCTCACACCCACACTAAAAAAAAGGTGGCACAGTGGAGCAGAAACACTTCTCCCATGGACGACATTCTCAAATAGAATGGAATCTTCTAGCATAAGGAATTTTTACAGTTGCATAGCAATACTGGCAGTATTCGATGACCTCAATTTGAGAAAACAAGCTGCTGCTTCCTCTGGCAAACCAACAGAAAGGGGCCAAAACACAAGAAAGACTTTGGTTCTTATGTTCAATAACTATTCTGTGAAATATTTTTCTTCAGCTAATTGTTTAACAGGTCTTTTTGTTTGTTCATTAATTTGCAGATGCTTTAATTACAAAACACAGCAGAGAAAAACTTTTGCCACATCACTGCTTAGCATCTTGTGGTAAACCACAATAAAAGGAGAATACATTGAAGGAAAAAAAAGTGAAAGCATTTCAGATGCTTAGCCTCAGCCACTTACGGAGTTCCAGTGCACAAAAGGAAATGACAACACTATTCTGAAGTTGAAAGCTAAGCAGGGTGGAAACATCTGTCAGTCATCTTTCAGACCAAGAAGAGTCCATGACTCTAACAACAAACAAATAGTATTTACACTTTTGTCAGATACATAATTTTTTAAAAAAGTCTAGTAAAGGTTTGAGTAAGTAGGTTTGAATAAGATTATTTACACAGATAGAAAAGAAATGTGGATTTCTCTCTTAGGTTTGAATAAGATTATTTACACAGATAGAAATGTGGATTTCTCTCTTCATATTCTTGTTAATTTGGGTTTTTTCTTCAAAATAATGTATTTTAATTCCTAAGTCAAATAAATCATTACAAACATTCACAGGGGTGAGTTGCAGGCTCACAATATGGTTACTTCATCAGTCTTCTGAGAAAGAATCTCCATTACTAAACATAAAATCACAGAATCACAGAATCTTAGGGGTTGGAAGGGACCTCGAAAGATCATCGAGTCCAACCCCTCAACCAGAGCAGGAACACCTAGAGCACATCACACAGGAATGCACCCGGGTGGGTTTTGAATGTCTCCAGTGAAGGAGACTCCACAACCTCTCTGGGCAGCCTGTTCCAGTGCTCTGTCACTCTCACAGTGTTTTTTTCTGATGTTTATGTGGAACCTCCTATGTTCCAGTTTGCACCCATTGCCCCTAGTCATACTGAAAGATGTGATCACATTGAAACGGAAATCAAGTCAAAATGTTCCATCTTCCAGCACTATAAAGTTCCTGCTGTCCTCTTTGTCCTATTACCACTGCTCTTTCTTCAGCCTTGACATGGCATCATGCCAAGACAGCAGTACCCTGAATTTTACTCTTCCCTAGTGGCTGCAATATCTTATGGTAAAATATTATGTCCTGTATCCAGAATCTACTACTGAAAAGATATTCATGAAACACCTCCAGGACAAGATAAAATGAGGCCTGTCTTACCACACCCACCAAGCTACTAATTCTCAGAAAAGTGGCAAAAAATTGCCCTTAATTCCAGATACTAGGTTTCCTATTAAAATTCCTGAAGAGTGCCTGAATGGCACATAAGGAAGAGACAACCACAAGAATTAGTAAAGTAAAATTATTAAAGATGGGAACGTATTCTGTAAAGGGACAAATTGACAAAATGCCACAGATGAGATACAAATATGATGTTAATGAGCTTCCCAGAAGTTGAATGTTAGATAACTAAGGACTTCCAAAACTACAAGCCAGTCCATCTAAAAAAATAAAACAAAACTAAACCCCACAACTTTTGCATCCCAGTGCAAAATCCTTTCTGCCTACCAGTAATGCAGTCATTAATATTGGACAGACTACCACAAGGAAACCTCAGGCAGTAAGATGAAGGAGCTCAGGAAGCTATAAAAAAATAAGAACCATACACTTGAATACTAGAGTTGGTTTGAGTTTTAATGGGGTCTAAAAGCCCCAGGGAGAAAAATTAATGAAAATATATTATTATTGTGATCATTATTAGAAAGATATTTTCAAATTCGGTAGCAATCAGCTGTCTTGGAATTGAATTCTCTTCAGTACCTCCAACCTACAGTTAATGAAAAACTTACGCTGATTGCTTCATAGTACTTGGGGTACCATGGGGAAGTAAAATATGTGTATATGTAAGTGTATACGTGTGCACAGATGAGTTTGTATTTTACACTTGAAAGTAAATATAACATAAAAGAAGTACAGTTAAACGTTTTTACTGTTATGTTCTATATTACTTATGCAACTATAAATCATATGGAGAATGATATATGGCATTCTACATTCATAATGTAAATACAGAAGACAATATTCGTGCATATTGAAGAAATGCATGGTTTATATTTTATCACCTCTATGTGAACATTTACAAACTGTTAACTTTCAAGTTGTTGCAAAATCAAGTAAAATAAACATTAAAATAAACATTTTGTTCTACAGACCTCATCCATCTAGTTTTTATGTTTAAACAAGAACTTCCAAAAGTGGCTTCTATACCACCCACATACAGCCTCTGTTGCCTGGAAATCAACATACCTGAAGAGATGTAATACTGAAAGAAGCAAGTTTCAATCTGCATCATCTGCTGAGAGGAAGTGGTCAGAGATTTGGAAAAGTGGGAGAAGAGTATTTAAAAGGGACTGAGATAGCTGACAGAATGGTACCCCAGGAGCCCTACAGAAGTGCACCACCAAGAGGAGAATATTATCTGCAAGGTAGGCTTCTTTGATTTTACTGTTGATTTTTCCAGATGAGATGAATTTACTAATTTCATTTCTCCTTTTTACTTTGTTACTTTTATGAAACCAAAATACACTAAAATAGAACATTTAGAAGTAAGTTCTTTAATTCATGCTATGAGCTACAGGTAACAAGGTTACAGGTAGTACTACACAGCAAACTGCTGGGGAAAAAAAATTAATAGGCAAGAGTTTATATTTAGTCAAATTTACAATAGCAAATAATGCCAGTTTTCTAGATACTTATGCATTTATATAGAATATATAAATATATTTATGAATATATATATATATATACACTTATGCATCCATATAGAAACAGTGAGAAAACAACTATTTCAGGAAATTGGAATAGAATTTTTAAAAGACATACAAATATTTACATACTATATAAACAGTATAAAAAGGTTTTCTTATCTATTTTTTTTTTCTCTATATACATTGGATAAACACATTTAACTTTCAAATATTCCACCATAAAATCTGAACTCATTAGGACGATCACAACACATCAATAAATACAGAGTAAAAGTGAACAAGCAGGACTGTGTTTGTGTGACTTCACAAAACTGTAAAACCATCCTGATTCTAGTATGCCACCTTCTTCTTGTTCCAGAACTAGACAATGCATTGCCTTGGGAGCTGCTGCCTCCTCTTGACTGTCAGCCTTCTTGCTACATCCCTTGGTAATCACCAAAGCAACAGTCAGCAGTGCTTTGAAAGTGTGCACTGGAGTGAGCTTTTAAAGGAGATTGAGGAACTGGTAAGTTACTCAATATTGTCACACTCTATAGACATAATTTTAAATTTTCCTTCAGTTTAGGGGTAAGGAATTCTCAAATGCATAACAGTTGCACGATTGAAAATTTTTAAATTCCATATAGAAACAGAGAGAAAACAACTATTTCAGAAAAATGGAATAGAATTTTTAAAAGACATACAAATATTTACATACTATATAAACAGTATAAAAAGGTTTTCTTATCTATTTTTTTTTTCTCTATATACATTGGATAAACACATTTAACTTTCAAATATTCCACCATAAAATCTGAACTCATTAGGACGATCACAACACATCAATAAATACAGAGTAAAAGTGAACAAGCAGGACTGTGTTTGTGTGACTTCACAAAACTGTAAAACCATCCTGATTCTAGTATGCCACCTTCTTCTTGTTCCAGAACTAGACAATGCATTGCCTTGGGAGCTGCTGCCTCCTCTTGACTGTCAGCCTTCTTGCTACATCCCTTGGTAATCACCAAAGCAACAGTCAGCAGTGCTTTGAAAGTGTGCACTGGAGTGAGCTTTTAAAGGAGATTGAGGAACTGGTAAGTTACTCAATATTGTCACACTCTATAGACATAATTTTAAATTTTCCTTCAGTTTAGGGGTAAGGAATTCTCAAATGCATAACAGTTGCACGATTGAAAATTTTTAAATATCTTATTTTAAAAGTATGAGCCAGATGCTCCTTTTCTGAAAAGCCTAAAATCTTTAGTTTAGATTTTCTAATTCAAATTCGTCCTGTTGAATATATGACATTTGTGTGTCTTACAAAAAGAGGTCCACACAAAAGTGGCATATTTTGGAGTATACAGTCATTGGGGATTTCTGCTAATTGGCATAATCTGAAACCATTACACCCTAATGTACTTTATGATGACACAATCTCACCCCCCAAAAAAGGGCATCCATAGTCTCAAAGTTTTTGTCATAAATACTCTATGAAGATGTTTTTGGAAACTAACTATATGGAAACCATGTTTCTTTGCCCAATTTTGCTTCTTTTGTGGTCTGCCCTTTCCTCAGGGCAGACTGAGATCTCTGGAACATCTGAGAAAATGTAGAATAAGTAACAAGCAATTATTTCTTTAGATAGGCTTGGGAACATATAAGCAAATTAATCTTCATATAACCTCGTAAGGTACATAGTGTCCTTGCTTGACATATTCATACACTTCATTGTTCAGAAACCAACTGATAAGTTAACTTTCCTATGAATTCTTTTCACAATACACCTGGTTTTGCATGTCCTTGAAATTTCAATGCTGTTTTCTTTAAGAACAGAAGAGGCTTTTCTTTGGAGTGTGAGGCAGTGAGCAACGAAGATTTGTGTTTCCCTGAGCAGATGCTGAAAGCAGTAAGTAGGAAACGATATGTACTTGATGTTAAGTCATTGTAACAGCTTTACCTCACACAGTCTGTGCACCTTGTCATGAGACTTTTACCTTAAAATTATTACATACTAAATTATATGTTTACATTATGACTTTTCAGTCTAAATTCTCTTCTCTGAGAGGCTACTTCAGGAAATAAATTTTTGCTTTTCCTATTATTTAAGTTACAATAAAAGTTTTATAAGAAAAGGGTTAGATGTGGTTTTGGTTTTTTTGTTAGTCATGCTGTTTAAAGTGGAAATTTATTTGGAAACAGTCTGGCAGCCTGGAAACTACTAGTACATCATCCTACCTTCAGTTTCAGTGAGAAGCAGACCCCATAAAAATAATGCAGGGGCAATTGTAGGTACTTCTCAGCACAGGCATGCACTTTGCCTGCAGAGTTCACTTTCAGTTCAGGTCTGCAATGCCCCAAAATAAGAAAGTACTGGGTTCAGAGTGTGTTCCTGTACCAAAGCAATTCATTCACTTCCAGCTCATCTCTGCAATGGAGCTTCTAAAACACAGGGAGTGGTGTTGCCAGCTATTACATTACCATTGTATTTCCATCTTCTCTAAGACAGAGGGAGCTCTCCTTCATCAGATATGCACTGTGCTTGTGATGATAGAGCTGCACGGTCTTAGTCCATTGCCTGGGGTCTGAACTAAAAATGTGTCCTTTTGACTCTTGACCTCTTGTTGACTATTCCCCATCCATTGTATATATCTAAGAATATCAATGAAGTCCAAAATGCAAGACATATTTACACTACAAACAGGGGTCTACCTTACGAAAGCAAAAATTGCAACTGGAAATAGCACATACAATTCCCAATTTTCAAATAAATACCATATTTGCAATGCATATTACTTTCCGTACTAAAAAATTTAGAGGAGCACAAGAAAGTGGTAAAAGTTTTTATAGAATTAACTGGACTCAGGCAGCTGAAAATTGTACTATTAACTGAAACTTAAGTGCAAACTTCACAAACCAAATTTGTCTGTTTTTGCGTCACAGGTTAAATACGATAACGCAGCCATTGTTCATATAGTGCATGAAATTGCTGAGTTTTTCAGGAGAGCAGACACTCCATTTCAAAATAAGACCACTTTTCTAAGAGGAATGTATGAAGCTCATGACTACCTGAAAACTTGTGTAAGTATATATAGATACGCTTTTTTATACTGCATGATATTCAAGTCAGATAGTCATGGTAAATACAACTTATATGCTGAAAATGTGATAGAAAACTAAAGACTACATTTTCAAATAATGGCAACTAAACCATGTGTATGCAAGTAGTGACAGGCATCTTTCAGCACTTTTACTAACCTGTATTGATACAAGCAGTTTTAAATTCACAGGCAAGTATTTGTGGACTTATTTTGAGATTTGATGGCTAAAAATGTGGCTAAGTAAGTATTTTAACTTGCTTCTCCGTAAAGACGGCAGTAGTTCTACACTGAAGTAGTTACTATTCTCACTAAATACCACGTGCTTTTCTTTAACTACTATGACTTTACATTATTTCATCTTCAAGACAAGCTAGAGTTACATGCAAATTAGATATCAAACACTTCAAAAAAATTTTTGTATCTGCATTCATCCTATTTCAGCTGAGTAAACTACTTAAATACATATGCTCACATAGTTAATTCATTTGGGGTCAGTTTAAGAACTATCTACAGGTGATGAAGCCTTAGATTTACTATAGCTTGTCTTGCAACTAATGCCTATAGCAGGCACCAGATATCTAACAAACTTGCAGGAGAACAAACCTAGGCATAAAAATGTACAACATAATATACCCTTCTGTGCTGCCATGGAGGGATCCCACTGCACTTTTCTGCAGGAGAGAGAGGTTTCTATGACTAGACATATGGGTGAGCAGTAGCTTGTAAACACTGAGCTCCAAAATGAAACTGCTGCTTCTAATCAGGTCAGATGGCAGGACAAGATGGGTGCAACCAGGGAGAATGGCTAATGCTTACTTAAGCACATGATTATTTATTTTTTTAAAAAACATAATCACATAGGTACTTGTGTAACATTGTATGTCAAATAACCACCAGTTATTCTCAAATCAGTTTCCTTAAAAAATAACACACCATAAACAAAACCAGTATTGTTACAGACAAAAAAAATCCATAGACCCCTTTCCCTGCTTTGAATGATACTAATTTCCTGATTTCTTTGTAGACAAGTCTGTGCTACATTACCTTTAAACACAATCAGCAGGCTTGTATATAGCAGAAGCATGCAAGTCCTCCCAGTCATGACCATATCTACCAGAGTGTACTGTTTTACTGAGCAATGCTGAACTTCTACTTACTTTCTGCTAACACTGTCTTTTATTTTCCATTAAAATAACAGCTGAATTCCAAACTTAACGTTATCCATGAATCTATAGTGAAAGACTGCCTCAAAAAAATGGATAAACTTGTGGCCAAGGTAAGTAGGCTGTTTCTTTAAAGTTCCTTAAAGTGAGCTGAAAGTAAAGAAACAGAAGAGCTTCTTAGACAAACAGTCCCACTGCTGATCAAAGCTGTATGAATCTATGAGATTGTGCTATATTATTAACCAGCATGGATTTTCCCTCACACAGAAACTTCTAGTCAACATCCATTTAAAGGTGAATGTACCATTATAGGCTTTAAAAAAAAATAAAAAAAAAATAAAAAAAAATTACTTCGATTCAGAACTAAAATCCATAGCAGTATGTGCCTTTTTAGAAATGCTTTACAGCACGTGTCAGGATTCACCTGGAAAAGCAATGACCATTTTATATACCAAAGCACATTTCAGTCTTAACGAGATACCCTAAAATTATTCTTCATTTTTTAATAAATGCCTTTTTAATACTTTTTTGTTTGTTCTCAATTCACATTTTACTTGCCATAATATTGAATGACATTTTTTGCAAAACAGGTAACAAGCACTTTCAAATCTTTTCTTCACAGTCAAATGATCACTGCACTTGGCAAGAGATCCACGCACGATCCAGAGAGATACTTCAAAGAATTGAAAACAACTCTTTCAAGAGACCAACACATTAGCAAAGTCAGTCTCCATCAAAAACTTTGAGGATCTACTATCACATCAAGATAAATTATTCTACTTTTCTAAATATTAAAGGAAGTAGTATGCACTTAGTTTCTATTTAAAACTATAGATTGCTTAAATTATTTTTGTCAAGGCATTTTTTTAAACTACTTTAATAACTTTGGTCTTAATAAAAAAAGCATGTAAAAGAGCATGTAAATAAGTTTGTTTATTTTTAAAAAGGGGACATTTTTCATAAAACAGATATTAAACGGCCCTTTGAATCTTGTGCTCAGGCTAAAAAGTGTGCACATCAATTACACTACTTGATTTCACAGTAAATTCACCACGCTATGGCAATATTAACCTATGACAGCCTAATGCTTTCCAATCTCATGCCATACATTTGCACTGCTGCACTTCTACCTCTGCAGTTACAAGGCTACCTAGCCATTCATGGGTGAAAAGATATGCCTATTTCCACAATGCCATGCTGCCAAGCTTTCAGAATTCTTCCATGAAGAATTCTGAGATTTCAGTTTGACCATCCAGATGTAAATTATATATATATATTAAAAAAAATAATGAACCAACCAACCAAAACTCTCTATTCCATTACACAGACAAGACTCTAAATAGAGAAACATTGAAATGCTCACATGGTATTTAATAGGCGCTGGCAGCACTGCACACTGGCACATTTTTCCAAACAGCACACTGATTATTTGAAAGCCTGTAAAAGTAGATAACATCTATGAAACTGACAGTGTTTTGTAACATCTTTTGGTAGTGAGATAAGACTTATTCCTATGGTTCCAGATTTCTAGGCACTAGTTTTAAGCCTGTCTCTTCAGAGAAACACGTTAAAGCAGGAGACTTCGCAAAATATTCTAATATTCATACTTAGTTTAGACTGCAAAAATATGTATAATGCCATACTTGTCTCACTTTCTTACCATTCTTGAACTTTTTTTAAATCTGGCTTGAGTCTTCACAGACAGCCTAGCACCTTGCTTCAATATGACTTTACCAAATTTCCAAGATTCCCTCAACTCCCCTTTACGAAATGTCTTGGGATAAAATCCTTATCTTGTAAAAAGAAAAATGAACCAGCTAATCAACACTAACCCTTTTAGACCTACCACTTTGTCACCAAGTTTAAGAAAAAACACAGTTTTATGTTTTGATCACCTTTCATGGCATATTCATTACAATGCTTTATTCATCCATAATGTGGATTGGAACATGGTCGCTCAGCTGAGACCTGTGTCACAGATCAGGGTGGAAAGAGAGCACAGACAGTGTTCCAGCAGAAAAAATAATCCCTTGAAGACACACAGTAATAAATTCAAGAATCAAACTTCTTAAATTAATAAACTCAAATATTTAAGACAAATAAGAAATTAAAATAATGAACAGAATTCTCACATCTCTGAACTAAGGAAATGCTTTTGCACCTGCTGCTTTCTAAGGCAGATACTGATATATTACAGTAATTTGGATGTGTATCCAGCCCTTCCATCATAAAAGGTACACTGCTAGTGTAAGCACATTATATATACTGACAGAGGCATTAGATATCTGAAGAGAAGAGGAAGAGAAGAGGAAGAGAAGAGGAAGAGAAGAGGAAGAGAAGAGGAAGAGAAGAGGAAAAAGAAAAGAAAAGAAAAGAAAAGAAAAGAAAAGAAAAGAAAAGAAAAGAAAAGAAAAGAAAAGAAAAGAAAAGAAAAGAAAAGAAAAGAAAAGAAAAGAAAAGAAAAGAAAAGAAAAGAAAAGAAAAGAAAAGAAAAGAAAAGAAAAGAAAAGAAAAGAAAAGAAAAGAAAAGAAAAGAAAAGAAAAGAAAAGAAAAGAAAAGAAAAGAAAAGAAAAGAAAAGAAAAGAAAAGAAAGAAAGAAAAGAAAAGAAAAGAAAAGAAAAGAAAAGAAAAGAAAAGAAAAGAAAAGAAAAGAAAGAAAGAAAAGAAAAGAAAAGAAAAGAAAGAAAGAAAAGAAAAGAAAAGAAAAGAAAGAAAGAAAAGAAAAGAAAAGAAAAGAAAGAAAGAAAAGAAAAGAAAAGAAAAGAAAAGAAAAGAAAAGAAAAGAAAAGAAAAGAAAAGAAAAGAAAAGAAAAGAAAAGAAAAGAAAAGAAAAGAAAAGAAAAGAAAAGAAAAGAAAAGAAAAGAAAAGAAAAGAAAAGAAAAGAAAAGAAAAGAAAAGAAAAGAAAAGAAAAGAAAAGAAAAGAAAAGAAAAGAAAAAGAGAAAATTCTTACCCTTTCCTTTCCAATGTGTTCCCTTGAATATACAAATCTCTGAAGGGTGGGTCAAGAAGAGTGGGCCAATCTCTTTCCAGTGGTGCCCTGTGATAGGATGAGGAGCAACAGACAAAAACTGGAACACGTTAAGTTCCACTTCAACACAAGGAAAAAACTTCTTTACTGTAAGGGTTACAAAGCACTGGAACAGGCTGCGCAGAGAGGTTGTGGAGTCTCCTCTTCTGGAGACTCTCAAAACCCATCTGGATGTGCTTGTGTGTGAATCTGCTCCAAGTGGTCCTGCTCTGGCAAGGGGGTTGGACTTGATCTCCAGAGGTCCCTTCCAAACTCTAACATTCTATGATTGTTCAAATATATATATATATATACATATGTTTTATTTTCTTCCTTAAGACATAGATATTTGTAAACTAAGTTAGGGTATGATTATTATGCTAATACATCTGTCTGAGCATTTATCTTAACAACATCATAATCTATTTTAATCAGATTAGCAAGGACAGCAACTATTTAAAATATTCAAGGCAGAAAATACAAGCATGTAAGAACAACTTTGCAAAAATAAAGGAGCAAAGAGATACACTGGGCTTTAAAGTTTCAGCTACTGAATCATTTGATGAATGCACCATTTTCACAATACCTATCCTACCACAGAGGAAGATCTATTAGGATTAGGAAATCTTTAGGCATCTAAAACTGATGCTGTGCATTTCATGTAGGAGCCAAAGACAGACACTTTAATTCCTGCTTCAAAAGTTGGCAACTTCTAACCTTCCTAGATGTTTAATGAATAAAACAAGCCCTGTTCTCTTCATAGGAATATATTTTTCTGTGTATTCACAGATATGCAGGCAAGTTAAAGCAATATATGAAACTAAGAAGCCTCTACCTTCTGTCTGGGGAAAAATAATCATAAATGATGGCCACAATACACTTTGTAAGCCAGACAGTATCAGATCTTGGGCAGTGCAGAGCAGATTAACAGCAATCCTGATTTTACACAGGAAGAACTTGACGTGAATCAAAAAAAAAAAACAGTGCATAACCACATATCAGGAGTAGTTTGTTGTATTGGGCTTTTTTTTTTTTTTCTTTTTTCTTTTTGCTTTTTTTTTCCTGGAAAACAGCATTAGAATTGCTAGAAGTTTTTATGCTTTGGAAAAAGACAAAAACTATTCAGCATCTTCTCAAACAATTATCATGTACTAAGGAAAAAAAAAAAAAGGGAGGTACAATGAGACAGATTTTTAAAAGGAAGAGACAAAAATATGAAAGAACAATCATATTAAACAGCCTATACTTTGTCTCAGAAAACCATAGATATAGGATTAAATATATGGTGTCTTATTTAGTATATTTTACAAAGTATTTCTACATTAAAGTATTTCAGAATACAAATAAAGCAAGCAGACTGTATATACTATGACTCAGCACCTTTGGAATAGATTAGATTTATTTTTTCCTCCATTTGAAATCACTAAGAGGCACAAGCTTAAATATAGTCTTCTATCACAATTATATCTAGCAAATGTGGTTTGTATCTGAAAAGATTCATAACAGCAAAATATAACTATAGTTTTTTGCATCAGTTGAGCATTCACACTTTAAAATTTGCCTTAAAAGCATCTGTGTATAATCTCATCCCTATGTAGTAGCTCTGATAAATGCAAGATGTGCGCAGATGTTCTAAACACAATTTTTAAAGTAAAAAAAAAAACATATTTCAATGCACAATACTGTGTCAGAGGTTATAATTAATAGCATTTTTACTGAGACTAGATTTATTAAATAGTCTCCAATTGCAATCTGTGGAAGAGGCAAGACAGCTATCATTCTTTCCGATACCTACATAGACCCACAATGACTTTGAAATTTTTTGTGCCTGTATTCATACTTTCGTAGGTTTTTTCCATCTGATGTCATGTAATTTTATCTTAAATTCTATACCATATAACCAACACCATATTAGAAGTTGAGTGGTACCCTCCTTATAGCCTGAACTACAGCTAGCAACTTGAAAACTAATGTATCTTGAAGTGATTCTACAGGGTCAAGAACATGGATGGCAATCCAGGTCACTGACACAAAAATTAAAGAACGAAGTGTATTAGAAATAGTGCTTAAAATGTCTAAGTGGTCTTCAGCGAGGGAGGAATGAAGACTGAAGACAACTGAATATTTAAGGTTAATATAAATTATTTTATAGCCTTAGATTCAAGAATAAATAAGTATTAGTAACACATAACCTAAATTTAAATACTCAAGTCACTGATAAAAAAAGCCTTTAAAAAAAAAAAAAAAAGTCCAGTGTCACTAAAGTCACTGGTAACAATACTGCTAATATTCATACACGTCTCAAAGTAACAGTAACTGGGTGAATGAAAGATAACTACCTATCAGATTTAACAGTTATAGAAAAATAGAATGTCTTGGGTTGGAAGGGATCTCTAAAGCTCATCTAGTCCAACCCCATTACAATAAGCAGGGACATCTCACACTGGAAAATATTGCTCAGAACCCCATCAAGCCTGACCTTTAATGTCTCCAGGGATGGGGCCTCCAGCACTTCTCTGGGCAACCCATTCCAGTGATCCACTACTCTCATATTAAAGATGCTTGTTCAAGCATCACTCTGTGCCACTAAAATGGAATGAAGCTTCACAAGAGCAGCTCTTGACCTCATGGAGAAACAAGACTGAGTATGGACAAGTGTATCCAGGAGGAAGACTAGAACATCTAGACCACAGCTTCTCAGAAGTAGCTAAAACATTCCTAACTATTCATGGGGCTCATCCTGCCCTGGAATTCAGTTCATCCCCTTCTACTTCACCACATATAATTTTTTAAACTCCCAGTGACCTCTCCTACTCCTGTCTATTCATGTAG
>NW_009970726.1:8617781-8621028 GCF_000747805.2 Chaetura pelagica | reverse complement strand
CTGCTGAAAGCTTTTGAGTTTTGATAGTAAAATTTAATTTGATAAAGTTCTGAACTCACAAAAGGAATAATGAAGAGCAAATATCATGACAGATAACCTCTTACATCAGGTAATTAGTCAATTTTCATTTATGTAGAATATTGATTTTCCTTTGCAGTTTTGAAGGGTTATCTTTTTAATGTGTCCAGTAAGATGTTGTATTGCATCTGTTCTTTCAGCAGTTGTTTACTTTTTTCTTTTCTAAAAGCAACTATTTAATATACAACATTCATATTTTAGAGACAATATATTGTATGAGGCATTCAGTCTGAGCAGCAAATAGAAGCATTCAGCGTCAAGGAAACACTGCCTTCCTGGAAGGGACATTACAAGCCTAAAATAATTGACCATGAACATTAAACATGCTCCATCTATGTCTGATTACGTCACCATTCAACTGATTCACAACATACTGACTATTTTCACATAATGATCCTAGTGGTATTACTCAAACGTATCATAAAAGGACTTTGGTCACTTGCATAAATGATCAAATACATTTTTTCTTTATCAGAATTCTAAGGAACTCCAAGAAATTATAAAGCACAAGTAGAAAAAGAAAAATCAATATGTAAGAAGTCAGACATGTAGTATGTTCTTAGCACTACCATATACTCTCAAATACTACTCTTCATATAAGCTTATGACATTAATAACTCTGTAAATAAAAGCAATGTGTTGTTTGTTGGGGTTTCTTTTTTTGTTGTTTGTTTGGTTTTGTTTTTTTGTTTTTTTTCTCAGCTCTGTTCCACAGTTTAAATATATTACTTATCTTCTCAGCTATGCCTATTAAAGTATTTCTAAACAGTTGGGCTTGCTATATGCAATTTGTTTATAATTTGAATTTGTTTGGGGTTGTTTTCTTTTGCTACAGAATGTGAGATAAGACTTGTGCTGGTGTGACTCTGAGTAAAGAATACATACAATTGCATTTTACAGGAAATCAATAGTAAATACATCTCTGTTTAAATTTCACAGACCACAAGAAATCAGAAGATGTTATTAATTCCCTTCACAGGAAGAAAACAAACTACATTGTATAATGCATCCAAAACAGGCTTCTTGTAAATAAAAATTACTCTGTTAGTCATTAAAGGTCATTTTCTTAATTCCACAAATGAAAATATTCAATATTTTTCATCAGTTATGATCTCAATGTGATATAAAATATTTAAAGCAAGAATATTAAGTTTGTACCAGTTAACTACCATACTAAAACTAAGAATGGGAGTAAGAAAAACTGACATTCTTCTCTTCATCATTAAGCACAAAGGAAGGAGATAGGAAGGAAGTTGTAAGTAGTGAAAGTACAGAGGAGGAAAATAGATGGTAGACACATAAACAAAAGGCAAAAAAGAAAGGCTGGAGTAAGGAGGAGAAATGGTGAGAGAGCAAGTCCATACTAGGAAGTAAGAAGCTTTGACTGACCAGGAAACAGTTTAAGGTATAAAAAAGAAAAAGTCCTCTTGAAGAAGCTATGTTTGCTGTTATACATTACCCATGACAACATAACAGAATAAAACAACAACAGAAAAATCAAAGGTAAAGACTGCTTCTTGAAGTGCAGATTGCTCAAACCAAATACCTAACTTTATTGCTTTCTGTAAGGACTTGTAATCTCTCTCAGAAACTGCTGACTGCTAACATCCAAGCTCTAACGATACCCCACTGCCTGCTTTACTACCAAAATCGCTTTCTACTCTCCTCAATTCTACAGAAAGACAATTCTGTGGTACTGGGACCCCCAAATAGTTTGTGGAGAAGACAAAGATGGCTGTACACTCTGGAGTACATTACATTCTGAACAGCAAAGCTCTCCTCCATCTCATCCCAAAATTAATTATATTAGGTTCAGGCATTTTGAACACTGAATCCTCTTCCAATCCAATAGTAATACATCACACTGAATAATAAGAGCCTCTGAAGGACCAGGGTCACAGCAGCTACAATAAAAATCCCAGTCATATATCACTCTGTCTATCTGGGCAATCTAGCACTAATGGTTTCCTGAAGTCTCCACAACCATCTAATCTACTTTAAGCATTGCTGGAGCTTCCATTCCCAGGCAAACCAAAAAACTGCAAAGAAAATACGCATAACCTCTATTGTAAAGAGTTAAATCAATTTTCAAAGGGAAAAGAAACCCATGGGAAATATATATAAAATCCATTGTGTATCAGTACTAATAAAATTAATATAAATACTGTAACTTAAGTAAAAACAGAGTAAGTAGGTAACTGAGTATTGAAAATCTAATGGAGAACAAGTTAACCTGTTTAACTTTCATGTATTCTAAAACATAAAAACTTCAAATAATAAACCATAGTTTTAATTTAATTTTAGATAAACTAAAATTCTCCAGTATCTTGAGAACTGCTGCATATACAAATACTCATCATATCAGTAACTGTGTAAATACATTTATTCTACCTTAATTATACTATCATGGTAATTCCAGATTATAAAATTCAAGTCTGTGGAAGGGAACAACCATAGTGGTGTGTGAAGAACATCAGAACTTTCATTTAGAAATGAAGTTAGACTTATCAAACAAACTCAATTAAATTAGGTTAGATCATTACTAATGGTACCATTTCTTGAAGTACAATTAAAGGTACATAATTTAAGTAGAAAAACATGTATGCGTTTTTTTTAGTTATTTTTCTTTTCCAGAGAAAAATAATCCCCAAGATCATAAAATAGGGAAGAGGTCACTGTTTTCTTAAGCAACCCTAAGTGACACAAATCATATACACTCTTCTGTATGCCTCCTAGTTCTTTCAGACTTTTTTTTCCCTCGCATTTACTTCCATCAATTCTGCTGAAGGAAAAAATCAGAGACAGCTTCAAGCCAAATTGTCCATCTGGCCCCAATCAACATAAGCACTTAGTTTGTGTGTCCTGCATTCACGCCTTTTTGGAAACAAAAGACATTATAAGCATTATTCCAACCAAACTCTGTTAAGGAATACGATATAACAAATCTTCAGAGAACTCCTTAATATAATCCAACCTGCAAAACAAGTGAACTCCACATAAAATTCCCAAGTGCTCACCTTTTATGTACTACAGCCTAACAATTACCACATATGAACAGAAAGTGACACTCCTGAGATCAGAAGTGTTCAAGTATATTGAAGCTTTCCTCCACAAACTGCCCTATCAGTCAAAAGGGCATTTTTCTGGATGACGACACTCCAATATTCCT
>NW_009970726.1:8612287-8617702 GCF_000747805.2 Chaetura pelagica | reverse complement strand
CCTGCTGTTGTTGTTACAAGGATTGACTAATCCAGAAGTACTGTTCAAAGGATAATACCACATAATATTAAAGTAGTTAGGGCATTCACCTAAAATAAAGAAGTTCTGCATTCTACATAATGTTCTAAGGTTATTTCTCATATTTGTATACTGAGCATTACAGTAAATAAACATAATTCACATCATGTAAACAGTTCTATGAATTCTCCTTGATATCTTAAGACCATCTGTACTACTTAAGAGAAAGCAGAAGTACCACATTCTGAGAATACTATGATTATTCTGTATCAATTTAATATGGACTATGAACTTGTATACATGACCTTTCCCATTTCCCATGCCACCTTTTGTGGCTCACAATACCTCAAGCTTACAAATTATCCAAATTATGGCTCCCTATGGAAGTTTTCTAGGTGACAAAGCAAGGCTTAAGTATTCTTCTCCCCCAAACCAGAAGAAATAACTTAGTCAACTGTATGATTCATTAACCATTTAATTAGCACAATGTTTCCTTTTATTGGAGTGTCTTACGCAGTTCTTTCAGTTTTTGAGTTTTTTAAACCTCTGAGCAATTATGTTACGTGGACCAGCATGGCTTAATTATTCCCAACCTAGTGCATCTTATACAAAGTATCTTTCACAAATCCTCTTTGATCTGCAATATTTTTGGGTGCTGCTTAGCTCAGTCATGAATTTTTCTACTCAGTAAAACTAAAGAAACTCTGTACTTTCCAAGTCAAACCACAGAAAGATGCATTCTTAGGGACTTAGAATTTGAGATTTTTTCAAGAATCAAAGCTTGAAAGTTAGAAAACCTAGAAATGCAAAGCATGTTAATAATATCTGTTTGATGGTGGCATTGAACAGTGAACTTAGCAGCTGAAAGCAGGATAAATTAAAAACAACGTCACATAATGAACTTGCTGAGCACATATTAGAAATTTTAGTACGTGTAATTTAAGAAAAGATACATGAATTTACCATGGAGGAAGTAACTACCAAGCCTAAAAACCACACTGACTCATTTTCCATATAACTACTTATAGAACTTTTTGCATAAAAACATGGGGGCTTCAAAGCTAATAAGAACTGAATAAAAAACACTTCTTGACTTTGAAGGTATACAGCAACATTCCCAGTCAAAATATTTTCACTAGGAATGAATGTGCTACTGCTTAACCATGATTTACATTTAAATTCTGAGATGAACAAAAATATCGTGGAGGAAGTAACTTTAGAAAAACACTGCTCAATCATTGTCTTTTTTTTTTTTTTTTTAATAAAGAAGAATTATAGTTAAGTAAACTTATGGATGAGATTTGTATTTTTCTTCTATACATGGCCTGATTCAAGTACCATTAAAAAGTCTTGCCATTTGAATCTAGTGGGAATTTCATTAATGCTTTACATTACTAGCTAAATTTCCAATTGATGAGTCAGGTACAACAAATTCAAAGCAACAGTGTTTGACATTCAAGACAACATTGTAGCTGATGTTCAGTAAGTGACTCTCTTTCACAATGAACACAGTAACATTTTACATTACCATCCCTCATTGAAAGTAACAAACCAGCCTTTATAGCTGATATATTTTCCTTTTCCAACTTCTGGCACTGATGTGGGCAGTTTAAATGGCTTACACTTGCTACAGTACATTACTAAGCATGTTTGTCCCTCTGCAAAATGGCATATTTCCAGATCAGCAATACAGCTTCTTCTTTTTTTAAAAGCTATTATTACAGTGACTCAGGTTACTATCCGTCTTTACAGTGAAAATTATTTTGATGCATTTTATATGACTACTGGGAAGTAACAGAATAATATTTTATTTTCCATAATGATCGTATTGGTCTGGATTTTAAGTAAATTCCTCTCTAAGGCTGTGTTAATTGCTGCTCTCTCCTAATAAAATCAGTACTAACTAGAGATAAAAATAAGGAAAATGAATTAGAAAATATTTTTTTAAATATATTTATTTAAAGACTTACCTACTCTGAATAAAATCATGACCCCTTCTCAAATCTGTGTTAGCTTTCCATAGCCCTCATCTCCCTTTCTTCCTCATTCCACTGTACCAGCAAGTTCCTTCTTCAATTTTCTTGGAGATTTTCCTGTATCTTGTCTCATACTACTGGATTTCCTCTAATTTACACACCCTATATTTCTAGCGTTAACAAAGCCTTATGTACACTAGTGTCACTAGGACTGGCATTATGCAAGACAGAAATGAAAACAAACAAACAAACAAACAAAAAAAAAAACAAGCTGTAGAATCCAGCCTCTGTACTACAAAATTTATACTGTTAGAATGACGCAACTGAAAGGAGAAAATAAATAGGAGACTAAATAGTACAACAGTTTTTATGGAACACGTAGGGCCATAATAGAAGAAAGGGCCACTAATAGAAGAAAGTGGTCAGTTCCCTTAAAAGAAATAACCACCTCCCCAGAAATGATACCTTGATGACTTCTTCCTTCTTTTCATGCTAATCTGTGCATTCCATGCCTAAGCCTGTTTAATTTTAAAATACTGGAATTCCTGTAAATCTTTCCATCTCTTTCTCTGTTCTCTGCCAGTTTTTAAATAATAATAATAAAAAAAGAAATATGCAAAAGTTATTGTCTATACAATTCATGTTTCATGATAAAAACAACAGCTGGGCAGAAGAGGCAGCTCCTAAAAGTGCCTCAAAGAAACTTCAAGTGTGGGCTCACATACCTCTAGATGCCAGAGAATCCACATTTGAAAGATAGTCTAACTGAAGAAAATAGTTTCAGTTGGCTGGAAATCCATTCATTCAGCTCTGTTACTCATGCAATAATCTTTTTCTTTTGTATATGACTTCTTCTTCTCAGTTTAATTTTATTTCAGTGGAAGATGTTGTGCCAAAGGAAGTCTGGAGGTAATCAGTGATTACATCCTTGATATGGTCTGCTTTCTAGTTCAAAGGCAGCATGTGTGAGGATACCTGCAAGGTAAGGTGAGGTGCATAGCAATCCAAAGTATTTAAAAAGGATTTCTTAGGTAGTGATAAGATTTAAAGATGGGCAGATAGGCTTGATTTAGATGGCAAAGAGAACAAACAAGCAAGCAATGGGAAAAGGCTGCAGCAGAGCATCTGCAATGGTCAGTAAAGAGTCAAAACCCACCTGTCCTCTCCCCATCCCAGGTAAACTGATTCTATTTAGCGTTACAGTAAAGGACAATTAGCGTGACTAAAGTAGCGTGCAAATTGCCTGCTGAGGTTTTATTCAGATATGCAATTTCTTTATTATCAGTTTGCATATCTCAAAAGAGCCTATTCTCTTAGTGCCAGTATGATTTATACAGGTGTACCCAGCTGCATTGCAACTACATCCCACAAGATTAAATGAGACTGTTTTCCCCAACAGTCTTCAATACTTAAGCCAGGAATTCACTCCTTTAAGATTATAAGCAATTGTATTGCTGGAAGATATGCAAGTGTATTGAGACAACTTCAGGAACAAACAGTTCCATATCCTTTCCTCTCCTCCCACCTCTACTTTAATGACTTGACACAGACAAGCACAATTCTTTCCTGAGAGCTCTGTAGAAGAACAATGAGTAGCTATAATAACTGATGAAAACAGTGAAATCACAGGCCACTTCCTAGTTAGACAAGGGTGAAAAAAAGTACATCACTTATAATTTCATTATGCATCATAAGGCAATTGGAGAAAAAATACTCTCAGAAAATAATAGCTCCTTAGCATCAAGGCTGTATTTGGAAGCAAGGGGTACAAGTCTACTTCCAGGTAAAGTGTGAATGCTTTACCTACACTGAATAAAGTAAGCCCATTCTAAATAATGGCAAAGTATCTGCACCAAGCCAAACAGAACCAATGTAAAGCTTCCTCAAAGTGTTGCTCAGATGACAAACTATAATTGTTCCACGACCTTGAAGTAGTCATAATAGCCTATCAGAGCCAAAGACCTTCCTACTGATTTTACTGGCTTTGAATCAAGCCCCAAATCACTCTAAGACTGCAATTAACTTTTGCAGAGCTGTTCCCCAAGAAACTAATGCAATTCTGATTCAAACCAGAACCCTTTAAAAAGAGCATGACTTCATGGGGGTTTATATATTTCTGTAGCAAAAGTTAACCTTTATTATAATCTATGATTCTTCAGATTCAGGAAATAATTATTCCCTGTAGAATCACTCTTGTTCGTGGTATGCAAATAATTTGGCAACGTGTTTTTTCTTTTGTCAAATCACATACTCATTTTAACCTCTGTGTAGACTGGCAAAAGTGAGCTGCCACACAGTATGGGTACAGATATCTATTTCTAGATATCGTTTCTTCAAACATTTATCTATGAGTAATTTTGACTTAACTACTCAAATGACTGTGTGTGTCTGTGTGAAAGTTGACAGGATCAGCATGTGTTCTTTTGGTTGTTCTTTTTTGTCTCTTCCAATGTAAGTTAAGTCTACAATACAATGAAGTTGTTGAATAAAAACAGTAATTATTACAGCAATTAAAATATAAGACTTGAGTCAGCATTTTGCTGCTATTCCTGACTCTCCCTGACTTGTTTTATAATTTTGAGCAAGTACCTTAGCTCTTGATTATGCAAATATTTTTACTTATGCTAATTATAACAAAAAAACTGTATATGGGATAATACAGCTTGATTTGATTAAATTAACAAAATCAGTCTTATGCTGTTTCTGTAATTACACACATTGCTACGAACAGAACAACAGAATTATTCTGTTGTACTCCAATGCAGTGTTATAACACACTGAGTTTAAGAGAACACTTATCTACCAGTACTAAGCACTTCCCAAGAAAATGCAGCAGCACACAACAGGAGAACAAAAAGGAAGGCAGAAAAACTGGGATTCCTACCTAGAGTAATCTCTCCCAACTACTTTACTTCTGCTTCTTCCCTTAGATTCAGCCTTTGTCTCTAAGCTTAACTTACTTTTCCTACGAGCACATGAACATCTGCTACCTTTTCGGGATGCTAGAGTAACAAGATACACCTGAGAAGGGATGAGAGGCAAAAAGAAGAATGAACGTATCTTTAAGCCTTATGGCTTCCCAGCCTGACAAGGCAGACGTGGACCAGAGCCTGTGGTACAAGCCCTGCCAGATGAAAGCAGAATTAACTCTCTTCGCTTATTCTGCATTCACAGCGGGCGCTCTGTTCTTCGCTCACTGATGCGACTCTTCTGAGCAACAGCTGAGCGTGAGAGGACAGGCCAAGCCGTCTTTCAAGAACCGGGCAGTGAGCAACAGACAGGCTGCAGGCAGATTTCCCGCTCCAGCTTCAGGCAGGGGCGGGCGGTCGCTCCCCCCCGCGCACCCAGTCGCCCTCCGGGCCCGCAGCAGGTCTCACACGGGACGGCCGGGCGCTCCCGACCGCGCACACGCAGACCCAAC
>NW_009970726.1:8574311-8611878 GCF_000747805.2 Chaetura pelagica | reverse complement strand
GGCTGCGATGTGAGAGTGCAGCTCTTCTCTGCTCTCTCATCACCTCTGTGTTTTTCTTTTCTTTTTTCTTTTTTTCTTTTTTATTTCCCAAGCTTTTTCACGCAGCCGCCCCGTCCCCTCGTTTATTTTTTTCTGTAGAAATACACCAGTCTGTAAATACACATCCACACCGGTTCTTTTTTGTTCTTTTTTTTTTCGGGTTCTCTTTCTGCAGGGGCCAAATCCTCGGTCCGGCGGAGCGAGCAGCTCGGGCGGCGGAGCAGAGCCCCGCGGCCGGGGGCTTCCTCAGCAACCTCGCTCGCCTCTCCCGCCGGTGCCGCCCCCGCAGCGCCATGGATCACCAGCCCAAGTTCTTCGAGAATCTCTCCGGCACCGGGAAGGCCATCGCGGTGCTGACCAGCGGCGGCGATGCCCAAGGTAGCTGCTCACTCCGGTAGCGAGGGAAGGAGGAAAGGGAAGGAGATGCAGGAGATGAAGGACTGGTCGGGGGGGACTGCAGCCCCGGTGGGGAATGGGGACAGCGGAAAGGGAGGGTGAGGAGTCCCCTCTGGGGGATGGTGTGAGGGGGCCAGGAGGGAAAAGGGCTTCCCCGGCAGGCAGGGCGCCCATGAGGAGGCTGGGGAAGGCGCCGGTGGGTGTAGCAGCGCCTGTGAGTAAGGAGTAGGAAGCGTGGGCTGCCTCTGGGCTGGCTGCGGGAAGCCGCGCCGGGGAGGCACATGGAGGTAGTGGAGAGAAAAGGCAGTCCGAGAGTGGGGCACACGAGATTGCTTGGTTCTCTTTCCGTGCTGGCTTCCGACCTATCTATCTTGCGATAATAATTTAAAAGACTTCTACGCGGCCTGGACGTCTGAGCTGCAAACATACCCTCATCCTTCCCCTTCCCTCCCTTTCTCATCACGTTTCGTCTGAGCCTGTCTTGGCAGGGAAGTGGGTAGAAAGGCTCCAGTAACTTTTACCACCAAAATGTCTTCAGCCCTCGTGAGATGGTGGGGCGGGGGGAGTGTGGAGGGAGAGCAAGTGGCTGCTGTGAGGCGGGGAGGAGGTCGTGCTGCCTTGCACGGAGGGTGGGAGGCTGCGCTGCTGGGCTTCTGCCAGCCCTCGCCTCCTCTGCTTTTCACTTCGTTTTGGCACCAAGCACAAGTCTGTTTGCCCATGATTTAGAAAGCTCACGTGGTAGTTTACTCTAGCCCCGCAGGAGGATGTTGGAAACGTGTTTCACCTCCTTGAATCTCCTGAGTGTAGAGGCAGTCGGACCTATAGAATGGGGCGAACAAAAGACCTATAGACGTAAAGAGGGAAGGAAAAGAAAAGAGACTTGATCACAGTGTACTTAGTCGTTTACGCATGTGTTCCTACGCTTTCATTTCCGCTTTTCCACCAGAAACATTTAATATATTTATAGCTGAAAGTTTCAGTTAAGTAAGACGTCAAATACAGAATATTTCATGGTATTTGAGAGGATTCTTTCTTTGCGTTTGCCAGGAGATTTGCTAAGTGATGACCTCTTTTGGCTCCTTCCCTTAAATTAGGAATTTTAAAATGTTTTGCCGGGAGTGTGTCAAAAGTACTTTCACTTAAAGAAGAAACGACCCTCTTACTCGCGTTTGTGAAGTGAAAAGGGGGGAAGGGAATGTCTCTTGTCTTTCTTGGGTGGGTTGGGTAGTTTAATGACTGCTTGCCCCAGCTTTTTACGTGGGGACTTGAGGGGATCATCTCGCATCCGCGGCCGGTGCATCCTGCCCGGTTTCCGCGGGTACGAGCGGCCGCCAGCAGCAGCCTCTTCCCCCGCTCCGGGGCTCGCCTTCCCGGCGCGTCCATCAGGCGGTGGTTTGCGTGGACCGGTGTCTTCCGCGCCCTCCCCACCCCCGGTGTGTACGTGATCCGCTGCGAGTCGCTGCAGATTCCGCCTCTTTGCGTCATCGGGGCTGGGAGAAGCATCCTCCCTCCCTTCTTCCCTCCGTACGCCTGCAGGAGTAACGGGGAGCCCCCGGGTTTACCTGGAATTGTCTGAAACTCTTTCTAATAAGGGGTGGAAGGGATTTGGTACCAATAGGTGAGGAAAACGTTGCCGTTCCGGAGAAAAAAAAAGCAAATTGATGCCCTTACATGGCTTCCCTTTGATCCTCGGTGGGTTTACAGTCGTTCAAGTTTTATCCACAGTTTGGTCTCAGTGTCAGTTCCACAGTAAAATTATTCTAGGAGGGACTGTGAATCCCGGCATCTCTGTTTTAATGTTTGCCTGGTCGCCAAATCGCCATTTTAAAGTGTGACAGGGCATTGCCTCAAGCAGCAGTGTGTTCAGCAAGGGGCTGAGCCCTGCTGCTTGCTTCCGCGAGGCTGGGGATTATATAATGCAGCAGCAGATGTACCTCTTTTTATAAAACATTAATCTCCACTTGCTGCTATGTGAATTAAAATCTTTAAAGGACTTGCAGAATCCGTTGGTAACATCTAGATTCTATTATCCGACACATTGCAACTGCAACAGAGAGGGATAAAAAGTAACAGCCTGTGAAAGTTGCTGTCTGAGGAGTGAAGTTGTCACAAAGACCAAACAAAGTGAACTGGATGTCTTCCAAGTAGTTTTGTCGGCAGTGTTGCTGTCCTAACTTGGAAGAAAGAGGGGACGACAAAAAACACGTCTGAGAACTTGATCATTTCAGCTGAATCACACAACACAGTTGAGGTTCATAACCCTTAATGTCTTGATAACAATATAGATGTGTAAAATATGCAACCTCAAGTCTATTTGCCTGCTAGGTTAGGAGTTAAACAAGGGACAGAATGAGTCATGCCCTGTCAAGGTCACTTGCTCTCTGTAGTGCAAATGTACAAAGACAATTGAAGTTGGGAAGTACACACAGAAGGAAATGTGCTGCTATTTCTGCAGAGCTGTTTGAAAATACATGTTCAAGCAAACTGTGGGTGAGGCAAAACTACAAACTGATATAGGGAAATTGAGTGGAAAGACCACCCATTAAGGTTGTAGTAAACTCCTGATCTTCATATCAGTAAATGCCTTCGTTTAAATTGGGCTGTAAATCATAGCCCATTAAAAAAAAAAAAAAAAAAAAAGTTTGAAATTATTTTAAAATAAAGTTGTTGCCTTTACTTGTACTTTTTAATAATTTAAAGTAGCATTATATAAATTATACAAGCCTTTGTATTTATAGGACGTGTTATGGTTTAAATTACTTCCCCACATTTGTGGTATTTCCTTGCAAGGGTTTTTTGTTCTTTTACTACCTGTGGAATACTAAAGACTATAGAATATGTATATGTCATACTGAAACTATTATGGTTTAGTCACCATATTTTCAACACAGATGTATTCTTTTGTTTGGTGGAGTTTAACAGTTTATCAGTAATGTATTTCACAGGAAAAAGATTTGTATTTTGTACACTTAAGGTATGTAAGCACTAAACTTGGTAGTACATCACTTTAACTAGCCAGAGCTTATATTGTGAACTAAAGCAGGTACTTCCGTCATAATCACAGGTACCTTTAGAGGCAAAAGTCTCAAAATTGTAAGCATTAGTTCTGATTCTGGTCTATTTCTAAATTGTAATTGTTGCAGCTCAGAAAGGTTAACTAATAAATGGGTTTTAAGTTGTGCTTAACTTTGTGGGACTCTCTGGTTGTGGTCTGCTTCAGGGCATGAAGAACAGTGGTTGTATTTTATGCTGCCTGCCAGTGGCTACCACAGAGAATTTTGGCCACTGTAGCTCGCTTATGGTCATATAACCTCCAATCAGATGGCTTATTCTAGGACCATGATAGGTATGGTCCTTTAACAGAAGGAGCAATATTATCTGAAGGCTTCTGATAGAAGGCAGTTGTGTACTGTTGGGGAATGATGTGTTTGTGGCTACTTTGAGCTGTTGCCCAAGATTGTCTTTAAATGTGACCACATCATTTTTGAGATAAACGGAAAGATTTATCTTTGTGTTGTGGAAGACAGCATAGTAAGGGACTTAGGGATTACATGGTAGTGGTCTGAAATATCATAGAGCATGACCATTGAAGTAAAGCTCTACACATCTCTACATTTGAAGCATTACAGGTATCCCAATATTTCAAGGGATATTTAATTGAGTAGTGCAGATGTACTGCAATAGTCTTGGTAATTTACATTGGAAGAAGAAATTTTGGCACTGAACAAAAGAAAAAACTCCACTCCTTTGGCAAGTATTGAGCTTAGAAATACCTAAAAAGAAGCCTTATAGCCTCTTGGATTCCAGAGCTCTGGAATAATACAAATCAAGACTGTGGAAGCAAAGATCTATGTATTTCTACTCTTGAAGCATTACAGGCTTCTGAGGAATATCACAAGACATTTAATATGGTGGTGCAGATGTACTGATTTTGTCCTGGTGGCATATAATGCAAAAAGAAGTTTTGCTACTGAACAAATTAAATAATTTATTATTATTTTTAAGCAAAAAAAGCCAACAATGAAAAAAACCCAAACAACCCACACTCCTTTTATGCTGTCCAAGTTACAGAGGTTTTTTATTAACACTTATGTAAACGGAAGACAGTCACAAGGAATTTTTGGATTCTAGTCCCTGAAAAAGACGCTTTTCCCAGCAAATAATAGGGTGTGTATAAACATGTATACAAAGTACATATATATATATTTGTGTTCCATATATAGAATATTATATTTTTTATGTAAAATTAAGGAATGTAATTATTAATGGATGAGTGTAACTAAATACATTTTGTATTTTGGAGGAGCTGCTTCTATAACTAGTGGATTCTATGACTGAAGGTAGTCTCAAGATGTTTTTTAATTTTGAAGAAGATATGTATGTAGACTAGGTGTTACACCATTGTATATATTTGTGCACTAGAATGTTCTGATTTAATACAGTATTACTGTTATGAAAAAATGTATAGTATTTTCTTCAGGTACCTAGAAGCATTGTGATTATATAAAAACAATTGTGTTACATAATTAAAAGTAAATGGAACAAACCCAAATTGTGTCTTTAATGTTTTGTTCAGTTGTTGTATTTAGCTGCTTCTTCTCATCTTTCTTCTTGATGATTACAGGCTCTTACATCGTTACAGATATTTCCATTTACATGCTTGAATAATGTTTTCCTATTTGGTTATTTTCAGATATTTTCCTTAGTTTCTGTGTTTTGCTATATAGTGTTTTAAGTCTGGATCTTTATTGAGGGTAGCACTTAAGCATATATGCAAAGTCATTAAGCATGCATTAAATCTAGTGTTTATATTTTTAAATTGGTGGTATTTAAATATTTCTTGATGCTTGTCCAAGATGCATAGTTTTGATTTTTCTATGGTTAGTATTACACTTACTTATTTAAAGGCCTGTCAAGCTGAGTAACGTAAGGAAAACTTGGCTGAAACACTAAATAGTGTTTTAATTTTACTCAGACTCCTTTGGGCTGTAGTGGTGCATATGCATGTGGAACAGGATTTATGTATGAGAGAAATGCTCTTTTAGGGGGGTGCCTTTCAAATAACTTAAAGGTTTCTGCAGTGCTGTCTGTAACTCTGCTGTGAAAATTATTGCATTCAAAGACAATTGAGTAGACAATATGAAGGACAGTAAATTATCAACTCTTTAATTAATTTCAGGCATTATGTAAAGCCATGTGAGTAGTTGCAGATTACCTAACCTTTGCTGAGTCCAAAAGAGCAAAATATACCTTTTCTTCTATCAAAGGCTTTAATGCAAAAGCAAGTAGAAATTCAGAAAGATTTTAATATAAGTCTTATATTATAAAAATACTGGTTTTACTTGTACCTTTCTTCTCAAGCTGGTATTCTAATCCTGTATATTATGGGACTATATTTATTATTCAGGGCTAAATCCATGGTTAACCCGGTAAATCTCTTTTTCAGTAATAAGCATGTAATTTCATTTCATAGTTATGGTAATTCACAAATACTATTTTAAGACTCCACAAATAACCAAATACAGCCACATTTTGTTAGACAAGTTCTACAGAGACTTCATTAAATTCTCTTAACATACTTGAATCACAGCAAGCAGGGTATTCAGATTTAGGTAGCCAACAGGTGAAAGTATAAAGCTTCAGAATTTTAACTGTATTTTGTAAATATCAAATTATAGCTTAGTCCTCAGCCCTTCTGAAATACAAACCACTTCTTTAGGAGCTCACCAATAAACACTGAAGTCCTTTTTCAGTATAAAAAGATTAAATATATAGAGCCAAATAAAACTAAAATGTACAATTCATAATCTGTTAAAGTGGTGGTACTGAGAAGAGGATTTCTGCCTGTAATTTTTTGTTGTTGTTGTTTTTTTTCCTGGGCTTTTTCCCTTTCTTGCAGCAGATAAATTATTGAATTTGCCAACTTTTCATGTAAGACATTGAAACTGAGAAGTTGACTGGGAGAATATGTGGCTTTATTATTAGTGATTATTATTATTTATTATTATATTCACATGTGACTAATCATTTATCATTTGGAGAAATAACGCTTATATTTTACTCCGTTTTCAAAGTAGTATGAACATTAAGCCAAAATAACATTTGTAGGCTAATTTATAAATTACAAACGTATGGCAGATCTGGACAACTTGTAATGAGAACAGTTGATGCCCTTTTTAAAGATGCATTGATTAACAGGTTTGTGGTAAAAATGAAAAACATGGATGCATGACCAGTAAAGCAGAAATGTAAGCAAGAAACAGAAAAAAGGCAAGCACATATCTTTGGTGAACATATAAATGTATTTTATGTCTTTGTGTTTTTGTTGGTTTTTTTTTCTCTCTGACAAAGTTGTTCTGCTTTAGGTTCACATACTTTAAAAAATTATTCTAATTTGATACTTGGAATGCAGAGACTACTGCTGAAACAGACACAAAAGTCTATAACTGAACATAGACAGCTGAAACAGTCCTTCTCAGGTGATGAGGGGTGACAAAATTGAATGTCAAAACCAGAATGTTCTTAAAAGAGCAGTTCGAGTAGTTCTCATCCCATGAGTATGAACTTTCCCTTCAGAAACCTTTTAACCACTCTTCTAGAATCTGTAGCCAAAGGGATAATACAAAAAACTTCTTATTCTCTTTAAAAAAAACACCTGTCCACAAGCGAACCCAAACAACCAATAACAGCCCCCCCCCAAAAGCCTCAGCCTCAAGCTACCAAAACCCCTCCCTACCAACCACCAACAAAAAAAACCCTGAATCTCCCACACAACGTGCTGAGCATTAATAGAGTCAAGCTGTGGGCTTTGATGAAAGGAGTAGCTTGTGCTTATGTCTTCCCTGTTTGAGGAAAATGACAGTGTTGTGAAGACCTGTTGGTTTTATAAAGTCGTTGGTCTTTGTCTCTACTTTGTAGGGGACATTGCCAGTGAGTGAGTGAGTGAGTGGCTGGGGTGTTCTTATTTTTCCTGAGGTGATAACTGCTCTGTGCAGTAGATCTGTTGAGATCTGAGACTTGGCATGATGACTTTCTTTTCAATGCATCCTGTGTGTGAGATTCTCTGCTTTTCTTTGGCATCATCCTGTGCATCGTCCAAAGCTGTGCTTTTAGCTGACTTGGCATTTGAGGACTTTTTCCAGCTCTGCAACCAGGCTCACTCTGGCTGAGAGAATTCTTGTTATTTCCTAATACAGAATTAATGTGGAAAACACTGTTACTCGTTATTTTAATCTTATGGCTAAGTAACAGCTACGCAAGCAACAAAGTAACTTTTGATTTTGACAGACAAGTTTTGTTTCACATTGGGCTCTTGCAGGGAGTTTCTGGTATATTCCTAGGTAATGAATCTTTGCAAAAATCTCAGTCATTCTTTATTCAGATGGTGAGCTTTTATAGCTCAGTATTTTTTCCAATAATGGTGAATAATATAGGAACAGATCTTTATGGAATACTGTATTTTGGGTTTATATATTCAACTTACTATTTACATCTCCAGATAGAAGAACACCTAATCTGTATATGAAACAGTAGGCCTGAATTACTACTTTGCTATTTTGATATCAATGCAACAGATTTGCAGGATCACTTTGCCCAGTATTTTGGATTGTGAGGTTTCTGGCATTCCTTTTCAGATGCTGTGCCAAGGCTGTTTCTTTCAGTCTAGTCTATAACTTCTTCTGTCCTTGTGCTTTTGCATAATCTCTTGTGTCTAAGTGGTATGGAATCAATCAGTTTATTACTTTTGGGAGTTTACTGAATAATGACTAAGGGAGTAAAGTAGCACAGTATCTGAAGGGATGGGTTATAAAAGAAATTCTTTTGACCCATGTAGGGGACCAGGGGAACTTCCCTGGTTGCTTGGGAGGTTAAGTGTTTGGCCACAGGACTTAAATGGAAGGTTTTACACTAGTGTAATTTGTCAGATGTGTTTGAGCCGGGAGTTCCAATATGAGCTTGCAATTCCAGGAAGCAAAGTGATAATTAGGCACACTTCTGTCAAATGATTCCATGCAGCATGTCTTATGTTAATTTACTCCTACCTTTATTTTTTTAAGTAGGAACCTTTTCTTGTCCAAGGCTTTGGCTGTGCTCCCCACAAAATACAGTGCATATACCTGTGTTACTGTGGAAAGCTCAGGAAATAGAACTGTTATAATATACATTCTCCTTTTAAGAAGATGATTTTTAACTGGCTGCTTGTTTTGCATTTCAGATAGAAAATAATCATTATCATGAAATGAATTTACTTTCTGTTTCTGGTTCACTACCTGTTACTTTTACAATGCTGTTTTACAATCAGCAACAATTTAATCTCTGATTAATGTACATGCTGGCATCCACATAATTATTATAGCAAAGCAAATAGTTCTGCACTCTGCATATTCATGGATTGATGGCACTGTCATTAAGCAAATTTCTGTTTTAATAGATGCTGATAATTGTGATAATACTATATGAAAAGTATTGGATAACTTATAACAATGTGATTTTGTTCTTTCTTAGGTATGAACGCTGCTGTGCGCGCAGTAGTACGCATGGGAATCTATGTAAAAGCCAAAGTGTATTTTATTTATGAGGTTAGTTTTTGTTTTATTAATTCTGTATTTGTCTTCTGACAATCCTTGAGTTTTTGTGGAAACCTTATGGAGAGTGAATTGTATAAATAAAAAATTGTTATAAATGTAATTCCCTTTAAATCAACATTTTATTTATTTATTTATTTTTGTGGAAAATACTTTTTACAAGGTATATGATAAAACTATTTAATTTAAAAGTTTTATTTTTAATATACAGAATTTGTGTGCCACCAGAAGCTTGAAAATATGAAGAAAACTAGAGATGGTTGTCACTTAGCAGTGAGCTATGTGTTTTGTGTTGGATGTCTGGCCTCAAATATTGTACTTTTGAAATACATTCCTAAACCTAGTAAAACTACTAATTCTTAGCCCTTTGACTTTCAGTTAAGGATGTGCCATCACTCATTTCACAGATTACACAACTTGTTTTTGATCAAGAGTTCTGTCAACCTGGTGTCTTCTTTCCTGGTTTATAGGTAGCAAACTGTAACTGAAAAAAACTCCACCAAAAAACTTGTGCCATCAGTAGTGTGTTCAGACGCCAGAATTTTATGGTTGAAGCTTGTAACTACATGTGCATAAAGATTGATAACTCCTGTAACAAGTATTTGCTAAAAAACGATGAGACAAGTTTAATGTAAATGCCAAAATAATGCTATACTTGCATGTCTTACTGTACAACTCCTTCAAAGGCTGAGGTGATTACAAATAAGAATAAACATTTGATAAGGGACAGAACTTCATAGGCAATGTAATTTTAATATTTAATATTAAAGTACAGAGTACTAGAATTCATAGATTTGCTAGGGAAGTACTATAGTTTTAGTTTTGTGCATGCAAACGAAACTTATTTTCTTTCTGTCTGCTTATTCCTGTAGTTAATTTACTAAGGAGATGTGAAGTATATTGAAATGCAAATAAGGAGAGCAGTGTGCTTCAAAATTCTTTTGTACTGCAGTGCTACAGCAAGTAGCTGTGAATACTTAGTGTGTGCTAATTACATGGCCAGTATCTAGAATTCCTTCAGTGCTCAGCTGTTTTGCAGGCTTGCTGAAATGGGTCAGGTACTTTTGTGGAAATAAGGAGGTTTTTTTCTTTGTCTTTCTTGAAAGGCAAAAACTTGGATTTTATCTATTTATTTAAAAACTATGTTTAACTTAAAAATTACCATCTTTGTAGTTCATCTTACAGTATGTTTACTTCTGAGATATTTTACATACTGTGTTTTATCACAGAAGGTATTGAATTATAAAGTTCCAGAGAAATTTAGGTATTTCTGTTTTTCTGAACTTAGCAAAATTGTGCTATTTAAGTTATGCTTCTCTGTTAATTGCTAGAGTTTGCAAATGTGAAGTCACAGATATTTCTGAATGAAATCGATCATAAGAATCAAGTCAGTGTTGGAGATTTGAGTTTCCATTATATATTGTCAGACTGTCTTCATTGAAACAGTGTAGTCTTGGAGAAAAAATTAACTGTAAAGTATGCGTAATAGCTGTGAAAAAGATTTTGTTGCTAGATTAGTCAATTCAGTTCTGTGTTTCAAGAGGTAGTGAATGTAAAGCTCTCTTCCTTTCTGACTCAGTGTTAATTAAAACTTGAAGTCAGTTTTCTTTCACTATGAGTAGTACTTCAGAGAAATACTATTGTAAGCTTTCAAATGAGACAACTGTTTAACTTCAGTACTTTGAAACAGGAAACAGATGCAGGTGACAAGTGTAGTGGAAAGTAAAAATCTTAGCGTAAGACTTGTCTCTAATGATTTCTTTTATAAGCCTTTCCATGATCTATACAGAGGAGGTATATATATATAATATATAAACAGACTATTTTATGTAATACTTTTATCAAGTCATTATGAATTACAGTTTATCAAATGCAGATTTCAGTATATCAAGCAATGAAAATAGTAATTTTTTAGCCTACATTTTGAGTAGGCATTTTAACTAGACACACATATGTTAGGGTAAAGTGGTATTTGTATTGAAGCTACTCTGAAAAAATGAAGAAAAAGGATGGAATGGCATCATACAAAAAGTGAAAAATGTTTTTTTAATTGGAGCTGAAAATGGACTTCAAGGTCTCAGCCTTCTAAATAACATTTTGCTGTAGTTGTCATATGCTCTTTTTCTCTTGTAACTTTCTCTGTCATAAGAACTATTTTTGCACTGTAAAACCATCTGTCTTCTACAGTTGTGGCCAAAACTAGCTTAATATTCTAAGTAAAACAATAATTGTATTTTCCTATACAGTTGCCCCAGTTTCATATTTTCTTCACATAAACATTTTTTTTTGTTATTTAATTTTTATCTATAAACAGTCTTTACTCACCCTCACTGACTTGCATCACATTATTTCTCAAGTCTATCCCAATATGAATTTAAATTTGAATACTTGTGGACTTACTTTACCATGCTTGGAAGAAAGTACATGTAGAAGAACCAGGCTGCTCTAGGAGGCTAGTTTATATTTTCCCTAATCAAAAGTGAATTAAGTTGGTTTTGCACTGTTTGTTTTTAAAAAAAAATTGCAAATGGGAAGAAAAAGTGATGCGTCTCATTTATGAGAGTTCATTTTAGAAACTGAGGTCTTAAATATAATAAAATGAAAATAACCTGCCCTTTTTCCAGGATTGAAGCACATAGTTACCAGTGGATGCGTGCTCTTACTACTAAGCTATGGAACTTTTAGATTCATCTTGATTAAGAGTCTTTTTCTCGAGAGGCCAGCATTGGAAATGCAATGGTATGGCAGTAATGGATTTCTGTGAGGAAAACTTCATGTCATTTATGTGGTGGTTTGTGCACTCACTGATGCTAGTACACAGTTACAGTGTATATGTATGTACCTGTGAACATAGGACCCACAGATATTTCCTCTTGTTAGTCTTTGACTATTCAGATTTTGAGTAGAGGAAGGAATAAGCATAAAATGGGGTTGATCTGCAAGTACAGTGCTTGCTGTATTTTGGACATCTTACTTTTTTCCATTCTTGCCCCATAGTTTTAGTATCTTAGTACTAAATTTTTAGAATCTAAGTAAAATTTTTTATTTCTTTAATATAAATTAATAGGTTCTCACCCTCTTTATTAAGGTCTGTATTCAGATCTTCTAGAAGTTTTCAGTAACCACACAGTTACAAGTGTTAAAATTATTTTATAAAATATTAGAAGTTTAATACTATCCTTAAAACAGATTGCCCAGTTCCCAAGCTAGTGTCAATGTTCAAATAACTAAAATGAGAAATTGAATTTGTGATCATTATTACTAATTCATTTATAAGTGGTCATCTCTTTTTCCCTATAGGGTTTTCTAGAAAGATGTTTCAATTGTATGACTTTTGGATCTCTTTATGGTATGGAAGAACAGTGTGGAAATTCTAGCCACATTGTTCAGAGCTAGTTTGCATGCACTACTTGACAAGAAGAACTGAGTTAGAAAAGCTAATGTAATAGCTAAAATGGATCAGACTTGTTCCAAAAACACCCTGTCTTTGCCTTTTAGTGGGAGGAATTGTTAAAACAGCCTCTGTGCTTACTTGGCTATGCAGAGAAAGTAGAACCAAAGGGGACTCTTGGCCAGAATGCATGAGGTTCTTTTCAAACTTAAAGATGCTTGGTACAGGAGTTAGTTGCAGCTCATCCTTAGACTAGCTGTAAGTGTTTCAAATTTTGCAGTTAATTTCAAATAGTTCATGTATATTTTGTATGTATTTTTGTCAGTTTGTAGTATAGCTTACTATAGTCAGTGTTGCAAACTGAGTTAGGCTAAAGCATCACACTATTATTTCAAGATTTGCTGCCTATGAATCTTTGTGTTATTGTAGTTGCTAATAGGAACACCAATAAGAACAGCTTTCAACCCAGCTGAGTGACATAAGGAACATCAGATTATTTGTTTTAAAAATGAAAAGCAAGAAAATTCACCATAAGTGAGTTTAATTTATTAGCTTTTATCAAGCTTAATTGGATCCACTGCAATGTTTCTGTCTGAAGATCTTTGTCACTTTATCTGAAAGATATTTTTTTTTAAAGCTGGTATGTAGCTTAAGCGTTTCTTTTCTAACTTTAAATATATATTTAAAATTAATGTTCACAGTATCACCTAGTGGAAAAGAATCTGTAATTGTCTGTATCTTTCTGCTAGTATTTATTCAAAGAGTTAATAAAACCAGGCATAGTAAAACCCTTCAGCTGCTCACTGAATAGTTTTCCTTCTAGATAAGTGTAGTTCTTTCTATCTTACAGCATACATTGGTTTCTGAAGACCATATGAGTTAAGGTGTTAAGGATTTCTTAAATGCATCACTTAAAGTTGCATTTTTCTACTAAATTTCTTTCTTTATTGTGTAAAAGCTCCAAGAAGAATAAATATTGTGACATGATTTCTTCCTCCAGTATGAACAATTTTTGATGATTGTTCTTTGTCTTGCTTGTACCTATAAAAATTGTATAAAGTGTTACAAAGATACTTTTTTTTCCCCTAAGATTATGACTTTAGGCTGAGGTTGTTATTTTATAATGCTTTTCAAAGTTCTTCTGTCTTTGTAGTTTGTGTTTTTTTTAAAAATTACTGAATATTTATTCCTAAGGAAGGAAAAATACGTTGCCATTCTAGTTTATAACCTGTGTAATCTGTACTAAGTGTTACATTATCTTGAAGTTGTCTTTGGAACTGATCTTTTAGGAAGAGGGTTTGTTTGACGTTTTTTCGCTTTAATGAGATACCTGCTTGAATGTTGCTTCATTTAACATTTTTTTTATATTTAGCATTTTTAATTACTTATAGTAGCATTAAAATATAAAGAGTGAAAATTACTGCAGTGGAAATATTATATGATTTTTCAAATCAGACTTCTGAAATACTTTTTCTATTTCAGGGTTACCAGGGAATGGTTGATGGAGGTGATAATATTGTAGAAGTTTCATGGGAAAGTGTTTCAAGTATCCTGCAAGTGGTAAGTGTTAGAGGGTGGGAGTGGGACCCAAAACCGTTCTCTTTTTAGACAGGGAAAACAAAATTCAAGATCTAGGCAAACAACTGTAATTATGGATTCTAATTCTGTGATGGCTGAGTGACCAGCACATGCCACTTTTAGTAGAACCTGCTGTCTGCTATATGAATTTTTGACACTTCCTGAAGATCTCTGTGTATTTGGTACACAGAAATAAACTTGAAACCTTTGTCCTAGATTTTCAACGCTACATGTCATTAGCCTCTTAAAGCTGTATTGACAAGCCTGTATTTAGTAAGGAAGATATAATAGGGGCAAAAAGTTAAACAACTGTTTCATAAGGCACGTTTTCTTATGAAACCCTGTTGACTTCCTGTATAAGTGGATTATAGTAACGTCTGTAATTACAGTACAGTTCTCCAGTGCTCAGATAATACCAGTGACTTTGTCCATTTATATTACAATATTCTGCCAGGTGGCCATTTGGATCTCCTTCCTCAGCATGGTAATGTTACCTCTTCCAGAGCAGATGCTATGTTTAGTGAAAGGCCTTACTGATTGCCAGTCTTTCTGAAAACTACCTCCAGGTGAAGCATGGGTTTCTTTGTAGTTTTCTGTGAAGCTAATACAATAAACATGAAGCAGTTAGCAGAGAAAAAATAGATATGTGGTTTTGTTTTGGTTTTTTTTGTTTGTTTGGTTGATTTTTTGGTTGGTTGTTTTTTTAACCAAAAAATACCCTGGAATATTGTGAGATATTTTGTCCATATTTGGTTTTGTTCGGTCTATTTTTTAGAATCTAATCATAGAATCATATCTGAAGTTGGAAGGCACCCATAAGGATCACAGAGTCCAACTCCCTGCTTCTCACAGGACTATCTAAAACCAAACTATATAACTATAGTTTAGTTTTAGTTTAGTTAGTATATAGCTATAAGACCATCATCCAGATGTATCTTATGTTTAAGAGAAAATTGAGATGTTATGACCAAGCCACACAAGAGAATAGGCAGGAGCAGGGTATAGGCATCCTATACATACATATATATATGTATAGGATGTATATATATGTGTATATATATATATGTATATGTATATATACAGCATATATGCTAGAAGATAAATGTCTTTCTGAGCCTGATTGGTAGGAATTCAGCAGATCAACAGTGAAGCTGAGGATGCAGCTTAAAGAATATGTGCAGTTATTTTGGTGATAAGATTTGTCATCCGAATCTGTGTTTCTGTTTAAACAGCACACATTGTAGTGCATTGCTTCAGATACAGCCTCTTTTCCATGTACAGTTATGTTTTTTTAAGTATGAAAATATCTAGATTCAATGTGGTTTTAGTCCTGATTGTTATTTTTAGAATATGTGTATGCCTCTTACTTTTTTGTCTGTGGAAAAACTGCAACTGCTTCTATTCCACCTTTTTTTTCTTCCAATAGCAGCTGTTGTGAGCTGAAACACCTCTTTATAGGGTAGCTTATATCAGTATAGCTCCTACAGATTTGAAGCTCAAATTTAGATTGTCATGACTAATTTAATGTAAGTTAAAATGAAGGAAATGTTTGTGCAGAAGTGAGGCAATAATCTCCAGACTTGCTTTCAGGAAAAAAAAAAAAAAAAAGCAGTCTTAATAACTTTACTTGTTACTGTGACAATAAATAAGGCAAAATTTAGGCTTTCCCTGAGTGACTAAACAACACAAACACAGAAGTGGTGTCAATGACTTGTTTTCAGCAAAATGCCCAGCACTTTTCAGTGACAAGCTGCTTCAGTCTTTTAAAAATAATTACTTCCATTTTGGAGGAAGCTCTTTAAATCATACTAATAAATATAGCAGATAAATTAATAAAACAAAATTTGACATTAGTCTGATCTGCGAGGCACTAAATGTAGATGCAGGTCTTTTCGTAATTCTGTGGAATGACAATAAATGGTAATTTTGAGTTCTAGGGATACATCTTTTCTGTTATTGTTTATGTATTTCATTATATTAGGGGGAAAAAAAGGTCATGCTTTGAAGCAAATTCAGCTAAGTTCCTAACTACATAGTATTGTATCACTATTGTATCTATTGTCATCACATAGGACTAACAATTAGATAATTAATATCAATTCTAATAAAATGAATCACAAATAATTTAACACTTTCCTTCAAGAGTAGCTCTTTATCAGTAATTTTTGAGTGTTTTTTTCCTTTTCCGTGGTGTACCTGTATGCTTTTGAGAACAGAATTTCCAGCTGGTTTGGTTTTTTATTCACTACAAAATAAAAGATGGAGTTTATGCTACAAAATAACCATAATTAATCCATCTCTAAAAAAAAAAAAAAGACTGTAAAATGCTGAATTAAAAATTTAAACTGTTTTATTTCCTTTTTATTAGGGTGGTACAGTTATTGGTAGTGCACGCTGCAAATCCTTTCGTACCCGGGAGGGCCGTCTGCAGGCAGCCTGCAACTTGGTTCAGAGAGGAATCACTAATCTTTGTGTGATTGGTGGAGATGGTAGTTTAACTGGTGCCAATCTGTTCCGTGAAGAATGGAGTGGACTTCTAGAAGAACTGGCACAGAAAGGTAAGTTTGCGTTTAGACATTCTAGACTTCTAGTCCGGTCTCCTGAGAAGTTATGAACCCTGACTATACATACACAAGCTGTATCCAGAGGGTATTTCTTAAGTTAAAAAATCAAATGTGCATACATTCTAGGAAATTACACAGTTCTTCATAAAGTAACAGTTTTTTAGTTCAATACATCATCTCTTACATGCCGTGAATGTTAAAAAAGGCAAAATAAGTTACTGGGTACCTTTTTGTGTTGCTTTTTTCCCCCATTATGAATCATGTTCATGGCCTGAACTTTGAACCTTCTGCTTGAAAGCCCTTTGCCCTCAAACCCAAACTGAGATGGTAGTTCCTTTTCCTACAACAAGCAACATACTTGGTTATTAAATTATGATTCTTTCCTGCTTATACGTCACCATTTGCTTAAGATCAGAACATTAAGTGACTAGCTGAAAAAGCGTCCAGCCCAGTAGTTGTCTTTGATTGCATCCAAATTAAATAACAAAACAAGCCTAAATAATGCTGTGTTGATGCTGTATGTTGTTCATAATATATAAATACTTTAAGGTCCATCTGTTTCTGTCTTCAGGACTTCTGAACCAGATGCTGTTAGTCCTTAATGAATTTCTCTTCCATGAATGTATACATTGTCCTTGAACACATACAAATTTTTGCTGAAAACAGCAGGGAGTTCTACAGCTTCAATGAATTACGAAGATTATGAACAATCTTCTTTTGTTTATTTTGATCCTGCTGGCTTTTAGTTTCATTTGATGTCCTATAATTTTTGTGTTAGAACAATGAATGATCAATCCTGCTTCCTTTCTGCATGCCACTTGAGATTTTACAGCTGTCTTATTTTCCCTTCATAATCTCTTTTTCTAGATGGAAGAATCCTATTTTGCTTAGTTGTTCCTTATATGTAAGTTCTATACCTTTGATCATCTTTGTTGCCCTTCTCTGAACCTTTTCCAGTTCTACCATGTCCTTTTTGAGGTGGGAAGGACCACAACTGCACCCAGTATTCAAGATGAGGGCAAACCATGGATCTACACAGTAGTATAATGATCTTTGTTTTGTTCTCTATTCTTTTTCTAATATTTTCTAATTTTTTTTTTTTATTTTATTTTTTTTTTACTGCTATTGAGCATTGAAGCTGATTTGTTAATGAAAACAGCTTTATTATTATGCTGAAAATAGCATTATTTTGTCTTTGACGTTAGGGTAAACTTTTCATGTTGATTAGTTTACGTTTATCTACAATGAATTCCATCTGATACTTTTAACTGCTCAGTGTGTCTTGCTAGTCTCTGTCATTTCTTCTCAGACACCCCACACCTTTAGAACCCAAGTAATTCAGTTTGATCTGTAAACTTTGGCACCCTACAGCTCATTCCCTTTTCTAGGTTATTGCCAAGCATGTTGAACAGTGCAGATCCTTGTAGAACTCCACTGGCTACCCTCCTCAAATACAAGAACTTGCATTTACTACTGCCTCAACTCTTTTTTTTTACCCTCTATTTCACATTATTTTATCTATGCAAAAGCCTTCTCTCTTATGCTGTGGCTACTTAGTTTCCTCAAAATCCTTTGAGGACACACCTTGTCAATGGCTTTTTGTAGAGTGTGTCAACTAGATATCCCCTTTTCATGTGATTATTAAGTCACATTTGGAACTCTAGAAAAGGTTTGTAATGCATGGTATACATTCATAGAAAACCTTTTGATTCTTCAGAGTGCTGTATTTATCTTTGTGGACATTAGTTATAATTTTCATTATGGTTTCTACTATTTTCTCTAATATAGACAATAAATGCACTGATATATAGTTCTTGAATCCCATGTCAAAAATTTGGCATTATATTTTCTACCATCGCATCCACAGATCCTGAGGTAGTTTTAAGCTTTTCTATTCTATTTGCTTATTAATCATGAAATCAGAGCCTTTCAGTGTTGCAGAAGTCTTCAAAAGTTTAATGCTGTTTTTTGACTGTTTACATATGCCCATAACCACATCCAGTTTGCATCCTTTTTTTTTTCATATCATGTCTTACGCTGAAACTATAATTTGAATGCTATTGTTTAGGCCCAAACCACCAAATTTAAGGTTGGTTACAAAACAATAATCCGTTGACACTTGGAAATGGACTGAAAAGCTCTTGTTTCCTTCCTTACTGTAAGGAATTCTATTCAGGATTCTTTTGGTTGGTTGTTTGACTTGCTTTTGTTTGTAGTTTTGACTAACCTTGTTACCTACAATATCTGAGCATAATTTAATGTTTGAATATGTTTAATTTATAAAAGTAGAACACCCAAGTAATTGGTCTACATTTTTTTTTTTGTTATTGTTTATTGTTTTGTTTAAAAAAATAAATGGTTCTTTCTCTGGATACTTGCTCACAGGAAAGATTGATCGAGAGGCTGTTAAGAAATATGCTTACCTTAACATTGTGGGAATGGTTGGATCCATAGACAATGACTTCTGTGGCACTGATATGACCATAGGAACTGACTCAGCCTTGCACAGAATCATTGAAGTTGTGGATGCCATCATGACCACTGCTCAAAGGTAATTTTTACATACTATGGAAAACTATAACAAATATGCAGTTGTTTATTCTTTAAATCTCAAGTTTCCTATTGCCATATAGTAGTGGAGGGTATAATTTAATTTTAAATATAAGTTAGGTAACTGGTTTTTGTAATATTTCAAGGATGGGAATAAAAGCTCTTTTTGGCTGCATACTCTTCTAGAGAAGATCCAGATGTACCTTGAATAGTACAAAATAGCATCTGTTTGCATATAAGCTTCCTGTAGGTAAAATTTAGGCAATTAGTTTTTTTCAAGTTTTTTTTTTAGACAGCTATATCATTACAGTTCTTAAATATGGGTTTGCATCATTTACATTTCTAATATATTTTCACCTCTTATCTCCTAACTGCCCTTATGTTTTTTAGAAGAAAGAAGTAGTAAATATGAATTGTGTACTGGAAGATACGTAATTTTAAATACATTGGTTAATACTGCCCGCTGTTTTGCTAAGGAATTCTGTGCTTGATAAGTGTAGTAAACACGGGCTTTTTCCTGATACCTGAATCTGATTTTAGAATCTGGACTGGAATTTTGAGTTCCAGTATTACAGTTCATTTATTTTTTTTCTTGTTTTTACAGCCATCAGAGGACATTTGTTCTGGAGGTAATGGGTAGACACTGTGGGTGAGTATTGTCTTCAGCAATTTGTGTCTTGTATAAATATAATTATAAAAGATAAGAAATATGAACCATAAATATCTAATAATTTGTTATATTTACTAGGTATCTAGCTCTTGTTAGTGCCTTAGCCTGTGGTGCAGATTGGGTGTTTATTCCTGAATATCCACCAGAAGAAGGATGGGAAGATTCAATGTGTGTTAAGCTTTCAGAGGTAATCTATTGCTATGTTTGGGATTCTTTGATGTCTTTGCAGATGTTTGTTTGACAAACATGATTTAAAATTTACTGACTGGGATTTTCAGCAGCTCTTTGCTTCTGGTGACACAAATAGTGCTATTTGATCTTAAACAGTACTTTTCCTGCGTTCTGCAATTGTTTTGAAGAATTATATGACTTACTCCGGGGATTACATAAAAGTATCCATATACAAGCAGTGTCTACATTTCCTCATTAATTTGATACAAGACATTTCATTTCATCAATGAAAAGTCCTGTGAAGATAAAATATATGAGAACTCTTAGAGTGATCAAGTGTTAGAAATATTTCCTCAAATCCTAGCAGCTTAATGCATAGCAATTAATTATAAAATTGTGCTGTAAATTCCTTTTGGTTTTGGTTTGTTTGTTTGTTTCATTATATGGATATGCTTTTATTTCTATTATAGAATCGTGCACGAAAGAAAAGGCTGAATATTATTATTGTAGCTGAAGGAGCTATTGATTGCCACAACAAACCTATAACATCAGAGAAGGTTAAGGATGTAAGTGTCCACATCCTTAAGATGTACTTTCTGTTTCGCTCTTAAGATAATGCTTGTTACTAACAATAACATTTCTGTAAAGTAAATCTGTTCCTGCACAGTATCTTATCACACAGTTTAGTGGTTGTATTCTATTTTTGTGCTTTATTATCTGAATCCATAGTCCACTTAAGGGGGAATTATTTCATTAGCTTTAAATTATAACATTTTGTCCTTGTAATATAAAGCAACGGTCCAGAGCATTTCTACTTCATGGGTGCCTTAATTGATAGAGAGTCTGAAATCTGCTCACATCAATAATAATAATCTTATTTTATATTTCTTGTAAAATTCTAATAATGGTCTGTTTCACAGAGAAATAATACTGTCTATTTTGGACAAAGTCATATTACTTTTTTTCTAAATGGTTGCTTTGCTAAAAAAGTTTGTTGCTGTCTACGATTAAGAAAAACTTGTGAGCTTAAATTATTCTGTTTCTTTTGCAAAGGGTCTCTTAAGAAAGTAAGTTGAAAAATAATCATTGGCAGGAGGGAGCAATGGACACTTTGACTTTACCTGGGGTTTATTTGTCCTGTGACTATGAGGTTTTGTTTTTTATAGCTGTTAGTTTGAGAGTGATCTTTGACTCTTAATTCAGAATTGTGGATTTATGAAATAAAACTTAGCACCAGTCAGTTTTAAGTGTGCATACAGCAGATGGCTGTTATGCATTTATGGAAGAAACATAACTTGCTTGCTACAAATTTCAGCCAGTTAAAATATAAAAATCCTTCTAAATACCAGGCATAGAATATTTTGTAATTAACTTCTGAATTTTTTTTTTTCTTCTTTATGGTATCCAGTACTTACTCCTAATCTTACATGCTCACTGAAGATGTATTAATAAAACGTGTCTTTCGGTGCCTTTAGATTGGAGATAGGAAATGGAAAAAAAAAAGACCGACCAAATTAAATAGCTTTGGGTTTATTTTTTTAATTATTACTTTTCTTTCAAGTGTTAAAAACCTTGTGAGTTAAGTTTAGAAGTGATCCAAAGTTTGACTTAATTATTTTGGCTATGTAACCTTGCACATAGATGAAACATGAAGCGAATAAAACACTGTAATTGAACTTCTTTCAAATATTCTAATTATAATGTTTAGACTTGGTTTTATAAGGCAGAGGACTGTGCATAATGAAGCCATTATAACTACAGTGAAAACATTGCAATCTAAGCCAGTGTTTCATCATTATTCAATAAAATGTTCCTTTAGATTAGGAACTGGGAGTTGAGTTCTAGGTTAGGAATAAACTAAAGACTGGCTTATCTTCTATAGTATCTTCATTACTGTTGAGGCACTCATCTATAGTATATAAATAAGTCTATTATTCCAATAGCTCATAAAGCAGAGTAATGCTAACACATGTATAATAATGATAAAAATAAACCCACTATATTTTGAAATCCTTTGCAGCTTGTGGTTCAGCGACTTGGCTTTGACACCCGAGTAACTATCTTGGGTCATGTGCAAAGAGGTGGAACCCCTTCAGCTTTTGACAGAATTTTGGTGAGTGAACCTAAAAATAATTACTCATGGCATCACGTAGTACAACTACATTTTGATTGTTTATTTGAGGGTGGAGTGGTTATTCACTTGACAAAACCAATTATTTTCTCAGATTAACTTTCTGAATAGCTCAAATTCGGAATAGTGAAGCACTTAATGTAAAGAAATCTGTATTAGGATCAAAAAGCAAAGCTGCAATAACAATTGTCCATGCTTAAGGGTATTAAACAGCCTATGACATTTTCACCTACCAAGGAATATTTGGCTTCATCTTGATTTACAGAGAAATCATGACCATTTGTGTGATTTGAAACCTTTTGCTTTTAAGTACTTGCTTCAACACACAATCACTCTCTGTTTTCAGGCAAGTCGTATGGGCGTGGAAGCTGTGCTTGCCCTTTTAGAAGCTACTCCAGCTACCCCTGCCTGTGTCGTGTCCCTGTCTGGAAACCAGGCTGTCCGTCTGCCGTTGATGGAATGTGTACAGATGGTGAGTTTCTGGCCGAAAGCCAATTTATCATTATTCATTAACTACAACAGAGCAGTGTCTACAATAATTGTCTGTTGTCATTAAAACACTGGTGGGAATGTGTGCAGCACTTTCCCACATTTGGGAATAATGAATTTCATGTGTGTTTTCTATGTGTTATTACTTATTTGTGAACCGACAAAAAATAAATATATGTATTTTTAATTTATTTTTAAAATTCCTCTCAGATCTTTTCTACACCAAATTCTTCAGATGCTTGCATCCATTTACATGTCATACACAACAGTCAGGAAAGTTTTAGGTGTCTGCTTCTACTTTTTTTTTCTCCTGTCCACTGTAATTTATGCTGTGATTAAGAGGTAGCTCATAAATTAATGAAATGTCAATATTTCTTTTTTTATTATTATTATCTATTTACTGTAATATGTTAAGTAATCAACTTCCTCTGTTTTTTAAACATATTGAGTAGCCAACTTTTTTTTTTTTAGACTCAAGAAGTCCAGAAAGCAATGGATGAGGGAAGATTTGTTGAGGCTGTGAGACTCCGTGGAAGGTATGTCTGATAACTTGTACCAATTTATTTGCTCTAGAAAAGCTGATTCCTTTGCTGTTCTGATGTTCTGGCACTTGACATTTTATTTTAAATATTTTTTCTATGTTTTTATGTATTTGAGACTACTAGAGGAGACAGAAGAAGAGGTGCTTCAGTAGAATAATTGAAATTCTGTGTAAAAACATGCAAAACAAAGAAAACTAATACAATATTATGTCAGACTAGTGACTGATGCTAGGCTAATGACAAAGAAAAGAGCTGCTGTGTTGTATGAGCTGACTGGTAGCAACCATACGTTTGTTTATTCAAGATTTTGAGGCCAGTCCTGTCAGCTTGTTCATAAGTAGCTGCTAGTTTTCCAACAGTAATGTGAGGGAAACATTCTGCATTCTTATATGTCAACAGGGCATTTTCTGTTTGAAGTAATTTGATAATAAAGTTCTTTATCCCTGATCTATACTGCTAAATTGCCAGCTATATAATCATTTCATATTTGTTCACTATTATCTTACAAACGGAATATTTTCCAATATTCTCTCATTTCCAGTTTTTATCATGTTTTACATTTTTAATAATTTTTTTGCTAATATAACATACCTGTTTTTTAAAGTTTCCAAAAAATCCAACTGTGTCTTTAAAATAACTGTTAGTTGAAAGAGCTGCTCTTTTATTTATCTTATTCACTTATTTATTTAGGAGCTTTGAAAACAACCTTAACACCTACAAATTACTGTCACACAAAAAACCAGATGCTGAGCTTCCAAAGGTAAGGGTTTGGGGTTTTTTGAGTGTGCAATGTATGTCTGCTTTTGTGGTATCTTATCAAATAGTGGTTTTCTTCTTCTTTCCCCCAATCCTGCCTTAATAGTCTCTTCAAACCTATGCCATGGGATATTTTATAAAATTAGGTAAATATTATAGTGACAGAAAGTTGCTTATACCACACAACTTTTTTCTCATAACAATTAACTTTGTTGTTTGGTTTTTTTGTGAAATTCCATTCTAAATAGAAAATTCCTGCTAGACAGTTTCTTTCTGTCTCAGGTATATGTCTGGTCCCAATTGCTATACTATCTGGTCCTAATAGTTACTGTTATGCCTTTTGTTCCTTAACATGGACAGAAGGAAAGGCATTTAGTCAAGATTAAAAGTCTGAAAATCTCGAGGCAAAGAAGGAAGATTAAATATAAAATAATTTAGCCTTTCCTTTTGAAGGGCAGAACCACTAAAGAGCAGGGTTAAGTCCAGGAATTCATGGGATGGAATAGTGAAGTCAAATGCATCATCACATTTACCTGATCTAATATGTCACTGCATAATACAGCAGTGGACATTTAGTTCTTCTTTTCTTTGTAGTTTGTAAGCTGCATATAGAAGGAAATTTGGATTTATTGGGAAGCAGACGCTAAATGTTATGTGCAAACAAGTTTCAGACAGGATTTTTTTGTTTTCATTAATGGTTTACTGAATAATTCTGGTTTTGACCATAGTTGGTGACTAGGATTACTGGTAAATTCCTTTTCTAATTGTGGTTTATGACAATTGGTTACCTCATTTGCATGATTATGTTACTGTTGTTTTCTGGATTTATTTTTCAAATTAAATATATGAGTGTAATATTCTCAATATTATAAAGAATAAAAATTGTAGTGAAAATAGGCAAAGTTCATTTGAGTAGCTGACCTGTTTTGAAGTTCTGTGGATAGCAAGTAACACAATCACAACTAGCCATTTTAGTTGACAAAAATTGCCTTGTAATATGTAATCGAAAACTTCACACAGTAAAGGAAACTTGGTTACAGATTAAAAGTCATAGCAGAAGCTTTCAAGGAGATTATGTTAAAATAACTAGTTTTACCTAAACATAAACCTTATTTGTGTTTTACCTAAATATAAATAAAAGAAAGTATGTAGACCACAGTTATTTCACATATACCTGCCAAAATGGTCATTTAAAAAAAAAAAAAAAAAAAAAAAAAAGGTTGTTTGACCTTTAAGAGATCAAAGAATTCAAGATTATTATTTTTTTTTAATGGATAATTCAGCATTTGCTTTGCTAGATCAGGTGTGTGTGTGTTGTTGTTTTTTTTTTCCTACACCAACGCAAATATAGAACTGTCAACACTGGGCTAACTTTGTCATTGGAATCAAATGTAGACCACTTGTAGTTATTAACTGCTCGGATTTGACCGCACTAGAGAAATCCCTGTGCTTCAGTAAAAGGGGTTGGATGGGAATTAAAAAGCAAATGAAATGTGTGTGTCACGGGAACTGAGGAAAAGACTAAGCTGATCAGATCACTAGAGCCTACGGAATCATCTGCTTCAGCAGTGTTGCTGCACACTGATACTTTGCTGCCTGAGTTTCCTTTGCATTTTTCTATAATCCTTTGATTGTGCCAAAGCTAGAAAAGAAAACAAATACAATTTGTTTTGGGTCCTTTTTTTTTTTTTTTTTTTTAATTGGAAGTGATTCCATGATCATTACCTAACAATGGTTCTCTTTGGTTTTGTTTTGTATTCTCATCATCCAAGATGAAGCTAGTAACTTCTATCCCTTCCACAGGACCAATTTATTACAATTCTGTCATTTTGCTGTTAGGAAATGCTTTAAAAACTACCATAATCTGAAAATATATTGTATTGTGAGATATGCTGAGTTCTCCTGTTTACTGCTATATTGTCAACTGCTCTAAAAACCTGGCTGTTACTTTAATTTAAAAGTTGTTTTGTGTTCTGCTTTGCATGGTACTGATGATATACACTAAACTGCTATGGTGATAGAATCAGTTCCTACTCTCTCCTTGGATACTCCAGGTGTTCTTTAAAAAAACCTACTGCTTTGATTACATGAAACTGGTTGAATAATTCAGGGTATTTTGTTTCTTGAACCTAGCTGAGCTAGAATATAAAAAACTGAATAACTTAACCTGAAAACCACATGAAAATGTGATGAAGTCTAATTTAAAAACATTCTCTTTTTTAAGCTGTTTGTTTCTTTGTGATATTCTCCAAATGTGGGAATATGCGTATGTATCTTCTAGTCAGCTTTACATTTTGGATAGTTTTAGGGGCTTTGAAATTTCTTACCCTACATTCCAATATTTAGCAACTGGTATGATGGACAAATGAACATGTAGAAATTAAATTACTTACTAAACATTACTTTTTTTCTCTTGCAGAGTAATTTTAATGTGGCAGTTTTAAATGTTGGTGCCCCTGCAGCTGGAATGAATGCTGCAGTGAGGGCTGCAGTGAGAGTTGGCATAACTGAAGGCCATAAAATGTTTGCTGTCATTGATGGATTTGAAGGTTTTTCTAGAGGGAAGGTCAGTATTATGTGTGGATTACATAATAATATGTATCCCATCCCATATCACAACCTGTATGTTCTTAGAAGGTATGTTCTGTTGTAACTGTTGTGGGAACTGATTCTGTAAGTTCTTTTATTTCAGAAAGATAAATAAACCCCAAATTTTGACTGTATTTCTCAGCTAATAAAGTCTATAGATTCATTTATCTTCAGTATTGATAATCACATGCTGTAGAGCTGCAAAATTAATTCAAATGAATCCTACCTTCCTATTTTGATCAACATTTAGCATATGGGAGGTTATCCACAAAATAGCAGAAGAATCACTGATTCTGTGTGATGAATTGTTCTGTCTGTTTTTCTTTCCTATAAGAAACGTTGCAGTAGGGCTTTTTGAGTCAGGAACCTTCACCCCCCCATGTGAGTTGGATTCTTCTGTTTCCCAGTTTTAAATGTTAAGTATCAGCTGATATACTGAGGAGAAACTGGATGTAAGACTTAGGATTTCTATGCCTAGCTGGAGGCATAGGTTCCAAAACTAACTTCAAAGAATTAGTTTTGCATTTTTGTGTTTCACATTTGGTAGGAGATGGTGTGAAAATAGGATCATGATAGGAATCAAGGAGACAGGTTTCATCATGGTCTGGAAAAAAAAAAACACAACAAATTAAATGGAAAGGAGTTGGTAGAAATTGAAGAGAAATAGTTAACTTCTTGATGCTCTTTTCTTTCTTTGCCAAGTTAATTTTTGGTGCTTTCTTTGCCCAACAACTTGTCCCAAAAGCTTTACCTGAAGTAGTACCTGATGTTTACTGCACTGTTTACTTCAAGAGAAGTAATTGGATAATTACTTTTATTTAAAGATAAAGGAAATCAGCTGGGGAGATGTTGGAGGCTGGACTGGTCAAGGAGGATCAATTCTTGGTACAAAACGGTAATGTCAATATTTTGCCTATTGATATGATGAATTCTAGTATTTTATGTAACCAGTGGTGATTCCATGCTCTTTTCCTTCCACAAGATGTTTTAAGTCCTCAGTTTTGTTTTGGTTTATTCGCTAATTGTTATGTTCCAACTTGAGTATCTTTATAGTACTGTACCAGCTCTGAAGAGAGAATGAAAATAGGAGTAGGGACCTCAACTTAAAAATTTCCTGGAGTCCTTACACTGACAAGGATTACAAATTTGAATTTCTTTACAGCTGAAATGATTCCTTACTGGTTGTCAGGAAGAATTATTTGTATGGATAAATTTGTAAACCAAAAAATACTGTATTGCCTGCTTGTTTTACTGCTTCAGCCTAGTAATTAGTTCTTATTGCTGCAAAGTCTGTACATGGTTTTTATTTTTATTTTGATCTAATAATTTTTAGTACGCTTCCTGCAAAATATTTGGAGAAGATTGCTGACCAGATGCGCACTAACAACATTAACGCCCTTATGGTTATTGGTGGATTTGAGGTACACTGAAATGTCTTAATTATGTCTTAAGTACAATAGAATCCCTAACAAAAGGAACAAACCATTTAAATTTTTACCCAATCTTCGTGGAAACTGTTCTTCGTTATAACTATGTAGTGTTTAACTTACATATAGTGTTTAGGATCAAAATCCTGTCAATCACTGATTCTGAGGAAAGTTGGCATTCAAGACAGGGACTAGTAACTGCAAAACAGCATGTGCTGAATGGATAAACCAGGTGAGATAGCATGATAGTGGTTTTGTATTTAAAAAACCAATAATTATATATATCAGTAGTGCAAGTTCCAGTCTACAGTGTATCAATACTTAGAACATGCTTTTAGAAGTTCTTGACCTTTAATAGTAATTATCCTATGGTCCTATATTTAAGCCACTCTTTCTCACGTAGTGCATTTCAAAATCAGCAATAGACCTAGAGAAGTATTTTGTGGTTTTTTTATTTGTTTCATGTTAATTTCATTTTACCAAAATAATCAGTTTTTGAGACCTTGAGTCAGGAAAGTATTTTGCCCACTCTTTCCAGAGAAGAATATGCTTATTGCTTCCTGATAAGGAAGGAATAATCAATTTTTTCCAACTTGCTAGGCGTGTCCCTAGTTTAGGAATATTAAGATTTTAAATCAGGAGCAACAGTACCTGAAGATTGGGGACCTAGTTTACAGTATGTTTGTGTTGTAGAAAGCACTAATATGTCAAAATTATATTTTCCCTGGAACACTGATGTTCTGTTTGTTGTTTGTTTTCAAATGTATAAATGTTTTTAATTCTTTCTTTTTTGTCTGTTAGATTTTAGTGGGTCCTTAGTACTTTGACTTGCTGAAGTGTGCTGTGGTAGAAATGGCTCCCCCTGTGGCCCTTTCCATTTATCAGTCCAACTTTACCGTTATTTTTTCCATCCTAATTTTTCACCCAATGCCTGTGCCCAACAGGCGTACCTCGGACTTCTGGAATTGTCAGCTGCCCGAGAGAAATATGACGAATTCTGTGTTCCCATGGTTATGGTTCCTGCAACTGTATCCAACAATGTACCGGGTTCAGATTTCAGCATTGGTGCAGATACTGCTCTGAACACTATAACTGATGTAAGTCTATTCAGGTGTGTGCGCTTACTAACAAAGCAGTTCTGGTTGAAACTGACTAAATTGGCTAGACCTGGATATTTTTATAGACCAGACCTTGGAAATGTAATCTGGAAAATGATACAGTGACTTGATATACCCACATTCATAATACCTATTTAAAAATGGCAGTTTAGGATCCCAAATGCTTCCATTAGGTTTCCTCTGAAACTGCCATGACCTGTACATATGTAAGCTACAAAAGAAAATTACATACATCTATTATACATGGAAGAAGGAAACCTAAAGCTAAGATTTGATCATTTGATGCACCGTAGAGGGAAAAATCCCTATTATATGTGAAGTATTAGTACATGCAGCTGTAAAGAATGCAGAGTGAACGTTGTTCTGTTCAGAAGGAGATCCTTATTTATGTATGTAACTTTCTCTAATAGAGAATGTAAGATTCATATATCTCTAATATACAGGAATTACATGCATTCTACCAATAGAGATTAAAAAAAAAAGAGTTGAGACATATTATGAAGTCTTTTTAAAAAATCAAATCCAGTTATACAATGTAAAAAAAAAACAACACACAAATTATTGATTTATACTAAACTTAGTTGTATAGAAAGAGCATTGTCAAACACTACAGAAATGAGGTTCTCAGGCATGCACATTTACAGTTCATCAGAATCACTTAAGCAGCATTAATCTGTCATACCTCTACTAAGAGGAGCAATTCTGTTTCTGTATATTCAGACATAATTATGTGTGTGAAATAGTAACAGTAGCATTACACTTCTTTCATTTTTTTCTTTTCATCACTATCTGCAGACACATGTATTACAGATACAGTTGCAGACTGTTCATAGTTGAAAACACAGTAAAGACCTAATAAAGCATTTGTATTCAAAATTGATTTTTTTTGTTATAAAGAAGAAACAGAATTATTTCACAACTTGCTTACTGAATTACAATAAATTACCATATTATATTACAAGTGCCACTTTCTGATTTTTGTCTCCAGCCAAGTTGGAGCAGAATGTAGAATTTTTTCACTGATTGTACATATTGAGCTAGATTTTTACAAGCGGAAAATAATGAGCAAGGTGCTCATATAAAATGGGAAAAAGAATTTTAATGCCTCTGAAAACAAAATGTCAGTTCTACTCTAATTTTGACATATTTGAAAATTTTAATCATTATATTATTTTCAGAAATTTGAGGGATTCCTCACATGCTGTCAGCTTCAAGAGCACTAACATAATTTTCCACCTGTTTTATTTTTACCGCACCAACATAAATACTTTTATCTTTAGCAAAATAAGCACTTCAGTTAGGAAATTTCAGTTTTCTTAACTATTGCTTTGAACAAGACCATAAACTAACTAAAATTTATACTGAATTTTTATAGACTACTTAGGTTATAAATGTTGATGTTTCCAGTTCTGGTAAATAAAAATATCTCTCCAAAATTATTTGTCACAAATTAAGGTGAGTAAAATGATTGTGCATAGCACCTACTTTTCTTCCTTTCTTTTCTTCTTAAGCTTTGTTTACTTAACTTGCTTCTTTTTAAAGTTTATTTCATGTAGAGTTGGATACATCATAGTCTCTCGTTATATTTTGCATTATATTAGGTTTATAGATATCATCCACCTTCACTAGATAATAAAATGTCAGTATCTCCATATGTTCAATGCACTAGTTGAAAACTTTTCAAACTGTTTTTTTTACTAATAGCTTTTTTCTTGGTTTTGTGTTTTATTTTGCCTAGATTTTTCTCTGAAATAAATATGAAATATAATGGCTTTCTAAGATTTAGGTTAAGTCCAATGGAAAATTAAGTTTGGTTCTTTTTAGGGGGGAAGGAGCAGACTTTTGTGTTGGAGAAACATTTCTGTTTGGTATCTTTTCAGTTTTCTGCTGTGATTGTTTGAACATAATTCACTAAAACCGATAATGAAAAATATATCCTTTCATTCCTGTGTTGTATGTTCAGATCAGGTTCAGTAGTGATTATTCCCCCTATTAAATGTGACTGAGACTGCATACAAGTCACACAACTGACTGTGGTAAAGCAAAGTAGCAGACAGACATGAATGTCCATTTTATCTAGTTTATAGCATTTTTATTCCTGTTGCTACTGTTAGGTGAATAAATGCACCATAGTTTTCAATGCTTTCAGATTAGTACATTTTACAAACACCACAATATCATGACACTTAGTTTTTCTGTGGTACTGTTCTTATTTCTGAGTTCTTGAAAAGTTTTAGTAAGGTAAGTACATTTCTGTTGATTAATGAGGCCTTTTTAATGTCTGGCATTACTAGACACTTGTCATTGTTTGATTGTTTGAAACTTGTCAAGGCATGTAAATTTTACCTTGAGACATGTGCAGATAAAATGTACTGAGGTGCTGTATTTAAAAAGAGAAATACTAAAAACCAGGCCAACAGATACATAACATCTGAATAAGAGATTAGACAAGAGTGTGGTTTTCCCTAAGTTGTGAATAGTGGATTGTACATTTCTCAATAATTAGAATTTAGGTTCTGTAACAGATTCTGAGACCATCTTGAAATGCTCTTTTTTTTTTTTTTTTTTTTTTTCCTTTCTTGTTTTAAAGTACAGGCTTCTAATCACTTGAATAGTAGGATTTTGTTTGGTTTTGAAGATTGTTTAAAATTTATCTTCTGCTCTATTCTTCAGTTTTTAGTGAGAATAATTGTCAATGAAAACTCCACAATATGAAATAACTGGTGAAAGCTGGAGGGTTCTGTACCTGAAAAGGTTGTGCTTAAGGCTTGTATATCCAGATAGGCAAAATAAATTGTTTAGAACTGCAGGCTAAGAAGATGAACCTTCACTTCTCTGTGAAGAGAAGCATCAGTAAAGTAACTACCATAATATAAATACCTATATTCTCAACTTCAGGTTGCTAGTCCAGTGAAATGAATAGACTTATTTCATACAGAAGAGCTCTGGAATGTAAAAAATGAAGTGTTTTTTTCCCCTACATAACCAGGAAGGATAGAAATTTCTTTTTAAATGAAAATTAGATTGCTTAATACTGATCGAAAAGAGGCATTAGCAATACATTTTGCAGGTGGAATTATAAGCAGAGAACTACTGTGTAATTAAATGGATTAAATAAAGAAACTCAATCAACTGCAGAACATGGAAAGAGATCTGAAAGGATGAAAATTTAATTTGAAAACAAAACCTACAAGAGGAGACAGATGGAAAGAGGAATAAACCAGAATAAGGTATGGAAGAATATTAATTTGATTTAGGAGATGTAAAAATAAATGGGAAAATCTGAAGAAAAAGTATCAACTAGAGATGGAGAAAAATAGAACCAGACAAAGAAAGATGCTGAAACTCTCATGTTTTTCTTTGAGAATCTGCCTTTTCCTTTCATCACATGGAAGGAGGTATGAGTTGATCAGTAGGTTTTGTGAGAAAAGAATTGCATACAGCCACAAGAAGACCCTTTCTCACTGAGGAGCAAATAAAGCTAGAGTTAGATTGCCCTGATGCAGTCTCCATGCAGTTTCCTTGAAAAACAGACTTTGGTACACTCTCTGTCCTGGTTCTAGTGTATGTGGCTCCACATTAGTCTGAACTAGGAAGTTGAAAATTATCCTGGCCGAGCTAGCTAACTAATTTATCATCCAGGTCAGTTCTAGCAACAGCTGAATGTGGATCTAGGAGTAAGTCCATCCCTTTCATGGCTTTACATTTTTATCAACATGAAGTCAACAAACCACAGTCTTTGTTTGACTGCCTGTATTTTTATAAATCATCCTTAGTTATGGCAATACCCTTTTTAATTACATAAATATAATAAAAGGGTGTGAAAGGGTGAAATCAATTTATTGACATGGTACAGTATGTCTCTATGATCTTACTGTAGTACATATTAAAAAAACAAACACATTGCAAAACAATTACTAAAACTACCGATCTCTTGTTTGCCCTTTATAGTTATTAAATTACTATTGAAAAAAAAATCATTTTTTTCTGAATTGATGTGAAGATGTTGCATATAATGATCTAATGCTCATGCTTGGTGAAGGTACAGTCTTTGGATATGTTTGCTGAAATCACTTGCATCAAATAAAATGTCAATATTTAATGCAAGTAAAACATATCTTAACTGCATCCTAACATATCATAAATGCAGACTAACCAATCGTGTTAGTTATTGCTCTAAATCTCCCTTCAACTTGGTTTCCCAAAAGTCTCAATATAAAACTTTTTTGAGAAACTAATGTTTTGTGGATCTCCAGGAGCATTCTCCAGAAGTGTTTTTACCAAAACACTGCAACTCTGTGTGTGTCTTTGGTTTTCAGTACAAATTAATCTTGAAAGCATCCTGAGTGAGCTGAGTTGGGTTTGGCAGTTACTGACATTTTTTCAGTGAAGCCCCATCCACTCTAAAAAATGTAAAATCTGTTTGTTGCTCCTCTGGCTATACTGCGTCTCAGAACTACAGGTCTGAAAGTGCAGTCTGTTAAACTGTGTTTCAGATTTAAACTGGAAATTGATCGTAGTACTGAACTTAATTGGAAGTTGCACATGAGATAGGATTTAGAAAGTCAGTTTGCACTTCATGCACCTACTGCTGTATGTCCTGGATCTGCTTTATCTACAAAAAAAAATCCAGAGAGCAGAACCTTCACAAGGGTTTCCCCCCCCCCCGCAATTTTTCCTAAGTTAGATTTAAATCAGTCACTGTATAGATATTTCTGGAGATAGCTTGATAGCTGTCTAGTAAATTGATCTGCTATTTGCTTCTCTGAACTGATTCAAGAAATTGAGAAGATGAGACTTCTGTGAACATCAGTCCTTTCTGGGAGAAAAAGATTAAGAAAAGCATAATACACTATGTAATCAGGCTTTCCTGTGATCCTGTGCAAAGATGTTACATAGGCAGCTTGAAAACTGCCACACATCAGAGATGCTGATTAGTTTAGATTAGAAAAAAAACTGGAATAATATAACTCAAAAAAATAATAAAAATGTTTACTGACTTCAACCAGCTGCACCATCTTAACCTTTAAGTATTATTTTGACATCTATTAGGAACATCTAATCCTTTTCACATGATTATTTATTTTGTAGTGTTTGGAATCTTACCAAGGACCTACAGATGCTTTGCAAAGAATCTTTGAACTATACTTGCAAACTTTATGAATGCACTTATGTGCACATCTGTTTTTTTCTGGACCTATGTCCAGTCTATGTGCATAGAAGCAGATGTGTGATGTTGATAGAATCTTGGGAGATGTAGGCAAAACTTCTTTACTTGGTGGAAATAGATTTGTCTTGACTATGTGAGATAACATAGTTTCTTAAAAAGCAGTTTTCTTTAAGCACTTCCTTCAAGTTGTAGGTGTTCTATTAGTTAACTTCCTAACTCCTTCACATGTAGAAACTTGGTTCTTTTAAGTGGTTTCTTGTGGAATGATTTCTGGTCTACCTTTATGCTGTCTTTCTGCCCAACTGCTTCAGACCTCTCTACTGTGCATACTTCACATTCGCTCTGTATTAACTTGCACTAATATTCTGCATTTCTTCCAAGAGCATTGTGCCAATGCAACCCCAGTGCACTGTTGTGGTATGTACAGGATATCCACTCCCAAATAATCTCACCAATTGTATTTACTTGGGCCAATGGACAGCCAAATTTACCATCACATGCAAGGAGTCATTAACAGAGCTATACAAAGACCAGGAATGTATCACTCATACTTGTACCACTGCTTCAGGCCTATGAGAGTTGTCTGCAGCTACACGAGGCACGTTCCTGCTATGAGGAGTTTTGCGTACCTATCTGTGTGTTGCCTGCTACTATTAGCAACAATGTGCCAGGCACAGACTTTAGCATTGGTGCTGACACTGCCTTGAATGCTATTGTGGAGGTAAGACTGTATATCTTTTAAAAGTTAAGATGGTAAAATATGTAAGATAAGGATACTGGAAGACCTTGAAATGTCTAGTTTTCTGAAATAATTCAGTTACTGCATTTTTATAATGGTTTATAATTAAGAAGTTTTTCAAGATTGATTAAAGATTAGCCCAATAAAAATTCATTATATTTTATGTTTAACTTTTGGGGACTCTGTTTTGTCATCCAAGACTGCTGCATTAGTGCTTAGGGCATCTGCTTTTACTGAGAATAAAATTTGCCTTTGATTTAGCTTTTTGTCTTGCGTAGCTCCTGAGCATTACTCAGGTGTAAGAAGAAAGCGCATGTTTTATAAATAAATGACGCACTTACTGTATGGACTAATGACTAAGCTCCGTGCAGTAGGGCATGTCAAGTACATGGTTAACACTAAACAGATTAATAATCCCATAGGCTGCATTAGGCTTAACATACATTAGGTGCATATAAATACATGCATACTACAAGCAGCTAAGTCTGTCACTGATCCTAAAGAAACAGTTTGGGGCCAGTGAGTTTTCCATTTCAGTCAGAGCAATTAGTTTCCCATAGCTTTTTCCCTTGAGTACAGCTGCTGTGTATGAACTCTTTAAGTTCTTTACTATCCTATTGAGTCTGCTGGAGCCACGGCAGGGAATTGAGGTCTAATGCATGCAAATGAGCAAACCACTGAAGAGCTCTGGGTTTTGTCAAACCCCACATTATCAATCCATATAACTAACTATGAAGTAATTGGCCAAGAAAGTCAGAAATCCATGGGTTTCAGAAATGCAGGTTTGTTGTCCCACTCTGATACAGAGTCAGTTATTTATATGGGCTGAAAATGCATCATAGGCAGGACACTTCTACCACTCCATTAGCTGCTTTTATAAAAGTCAGGCTGTCTGCTAATTATGACTAAGCAATTTTAACAGTGATCCACCTGTAAAAGTGAAAACCTGAAAACAAAGTGGGAGAAAATAATTGTATTATTTCTGCTTCCTTTTATTTAATGTATTACTAATTTGTACAGCTTTCAGTAATACTCTCAGTAAAAAAACCAAATATGTTATCATAATTCAAGTTTCAAGATGACAAACTTTCCAGGTACTTTTATTTTACATTTTTACTCAACAGAACTGGTGTAGGGACAGTATGTCAGTTTTGCAAAATTATTTATTTCTTTTTAAGACATAAAAAGAAAGTGTATCTTCTTCTTACTTTCTAAAATAATGATACATTATTTTATATTTTAAAATACATTTGAAGGGTAGAAAAACTCATTCTAGGAAATGAGAGTTTGCCAAATAGTTTTTTGGATATTATTAAAACCTGGATATGCATAGTAACCTTGTTCCTAGGTTTCTTCCTAAGTTTCCTAGGCCCTACCACACTGAAGATTTTCTGTTATTTTTTAAGTCTCTTGGGCAGCTCTAATAAACTTTTATTTTAATTGGTGGCATGTGAGCAACAGATCTCTTTGTAGAGAACAATTCTTATGGTGCTCAGAGTAAGATGCACGTGGAGATTACAGTCTCTATAGTAAGTATGTACCTATTAATAATTTTTTTTTTAAAAGCTCCTGTAGTGCTTGAAAGAATTATATTTATGTAGATATCATTATTGGAAAATTAAAAATAGGGCAAAACATGCTCAGGACTTAAGTTCAGGAACCTGAACTTCAAGTAGGGTTGGAAATGCAGTGAATTTTAAAATTAATTCAAAGAAGAAATAAACTTCAGTAATTAAGAGAGTTAAAGCAAAGAAGAGAAACTTACTCATGCCAGAGTTAATTAAAAAGCTCCTTTATATCTATTTGTATCTCTGCTAGAAAACTTATCACAGCTTTTATTTCCTTGCACAAACCACAATTAATTCTTGTTTTAGTATTTGCAGGAAGCAAACAAGAGTTGATAGTAGCAAAAGGTTTTATTTTTACTTTAGTGTTCAATGTATGATTTATAAGAATCACTTTATTTGGTAATCATTATAATTAAGTGGATTATGCTATGTTGGAATTTTTAAGGACCTATTTTTTATTCATTCTTTAAACTCTCTTACCAATAAGTGACACAAAATTTCATGACATGTAAGAACATAGACATTCAGCCTCCTTTTTTCTCTAAACTTGCAACATCTTGCCTTCGATTAGACGTGTGATCGCATCAAACAATCAGCCAGTGGGACCAAGCGGCGTGTGTTCATCATTGAGACCATGGGTGGTTACTGTGGTTATCTGGCTAACATGGGGGCCCTTGCAGCAGGGGCAGATGCTGCCTACATCTTTGAAGAACAGTTTGATATTCGGGAGCTCCAGGTATAGAGCATTAGAAATGTTCTCCTCATTTTTAAGTAGATGCTGAAATTGTTGTACTTGATATAGCGTAATGTGTATATTTGAAGTAGATGGCTCATGGCACAAAAAACCCAAATGTTTAGGTTGTGTCTAAAACCAAAGCACTTTCATGTAATGCTAGTTCTTATGCCATATTATATAAAGGAACAAATTCCCAGCTGTTCTTGGCATCAGGTTCTGTTAACTGACAGAACTATTTTATTAGTCACTTAACAGCACCAGGTGAATTGTTTCATTTTCATTCCTCTGATTGAAATTCAAGTTACATGAACAGACCTGGAGAGTTTTAAAAGAGAAAAAAAAAAATAAAAAAAAATGT